>NC_046169.1:44202872-44280132 GCF_011064425.1 Rattus rattus
GTACTCACATAAATAAAAATAAATAAATCTTAAAAAAAAAAAAAAAAGTTGGGGTTGGGTTTTAGCTCAGTGGTAGAGCGCTTGCCTAGGAAGCGCAAAGGCCCTGGGTTGGGTCCCCAGCTCCGGAAAAAAAAAAAAAAAAAAAAAAACAAGGCCCTGGGTTCGGTCCCCAGCTCTGAAAAAAAGAATTAAAAAAAAAAATTTTTTAAAAAAAAAAAAAAAAAGAGTTGCTGTCCTAAAAGGGGGGGTAAAACATACACCTAGGATATATGCATAAGACATGAAGATGACAAGTGGGAGAAGGACAGATCAGTTGTATAGTATTTTTATAAATGTCACTTTTGTTTAATCAAATAAAATATAACCAAAAGTACTAAAAAAAAAAAAAAAACTCTAAGGTACACTGAAAACTTTAAAAATGTCCTTTTGCCAGACAGTGGTGGCGCACACCTTTAATCCCAGTACTCAGAAGGCAGAGGCAGTTTGAGTTTGAGGTCTGAGTTTGAGGTCAGTCTGGTCTACAGAGTGAGTTCCAGGACAGCCAGGGCTATGCACAGAAACCCTGTCTTGAAAAAAACAAAAAAGGAAAAAAAATCCTTTCTTCTGGTACATTTATGAACATAAACTATACTGCTATTATTGGGTTTTTTGGTTTTTTGTTTGTTTGATTGTTTTTGGGGATTTCTTCATGCTGCCCTCATTAATCTCAGACTCATTATGTGGCTGAGAGTTACCTTGAAGATCTGCTCCACCTGCTTCCATTTCCCCAAGACTGGGATTCTAGGCTTGCAATATCATAGTTTATTCAATTTAATTTATTTTTAAAAGTTGGGTATACAGGCTGGGTGTGATGACACACTAGGGAGGCAGAGGCAGGGGGATCTCTGTCAGTCTGAGGCCAGCCTGGTCTTCAGAGTGAATTCTGTGATAGACAGCTAGATCTCAAACAAAATGTTGGATTTATTACATTTTGCTTATTGATTTGCAGAGAGGGAAGGGGATGCATGTGGAGGTCAGATCCTCCATAGGACTTGCAGGACTTACCTAGTCCTTTCCTTCTACTCTGTAGGTCCTGCTGAATTGAACTCAGGTCTTCAGGCTTAGCAGCAAGCTCCTTTATTCATTGAGACATCTCACTAATACTCAATTCTTATGTTTAATTAAAGAAATGCTTAGGGCTGGAGAACTTGTTGCTTTTTCAAAGTACCTGAGTTCAGTTCTCAGCTCATAACCACCTCTAACACGAGCTCCAGAGAGCCAATGTCCTCTCTGTTCGCCATGTACCCATTTAAAAAAAAAAAAGCCAAGCATGACAGTGCACACCTTTCTTCCCAAATGCTTAATCACAGCACTGGGAGGCTGAAGCAGGCAGATCTCTGTGTTTGCTAACAGTCTGGTCTACATAACAAGTGCCAGGTTAGCCAGGGCTACATACCAAAAGTCTGTCTGAAAAGAAAGGAAAAAGAGCATGAAAGGCAAACAACTTTTAAAGTCACACAGAGGGAAATAAATGCAGCTACTCTCTGCCTTGGCCTTTCCTTACCCAGTCTCCTCATCTGAGGAAATGATTCAGGTTTTTGCTATGTATCTGTATTGTAATCCTTTAGTTGACTCACTCTGTTTACAGAATTGGAATTAAATACAGGGCCTTACATTAGGCTCAACCACTAAGTTACCCTCAACTGATTTAACAAATTATCAAATATTAAGGTCCTCTTAAAATTACTGAGCAAGTATTGCTTGCTTAAACTACATTTTATGGCCATCATTATAAATATAAGTATTCATTGCTTAGTCAAGTAGTCAAACTTATGTAATTTTCTATTCTTAAATGTATTTTATGTGTGTGTGAATGACTGCATGTATGTATGTGTACCATGTACATGCCTGGTGCCTGCCAAAGCCTGACTTTACAAAGAGAATCTCTTAAGTTCCACCTGTCAATAAGAAGCCCATGGACAAGGAGCAGGAGTAGAAGGTGGGACGTCCAGCAGGGAGAGAAAATTCTGGGAGTCAGGACATAGGAGATTCGCCTGCAGCTCTGAGGAGGAGTTCAGGCTTGGCATAACCTGAGGAGAGGCAAGCAGCCATGTGGCACTCACAGAATGGAATGAACAGGGAAAGTAAGGGATGAACTACATGGGGAACAAGCTCCAGCTTTCGGCCTAAGCCATGACTCATAATAATTTAGTCTCAGAGTCGTTATTTCTGGGAACTACGTGGCTAAGAGTAAGAGCCCAAGATTACATGAAATGGGCACTAGGTCCCCTGAAAATGGACTCTCAGGTGATTGGAAGCCTCAGGTGGTGCCTCAGGTCCTCTGCAAGAGGAAGGGCTCTTAACCACTGAGCCCTCTCTCCAGCCTCTAATTTTCCATTTTTGTTTAATTTCAAAGTCACCTCTTATCAATACCTTTTTTCCCCCAAGATGGGGTTTCTCTGTGTTGCCCTCGCTGTCCTGCAGAGAGAGAGAGAGAGAGTGTTTGTGTGTGTGTGTGTGTGTGTGTGTGTGTGTGTGTGTATGGTGTGGTGTGTCCATGCCAAGGCACACATGTGGAGGTCAGAGGACTCCTACAGAGCTAGTTCTCTACTTTCACCTTTATATGGGTTCCAGAGAGAGAACTGAGGTTGCCAGGTTTGCACAACAAATGCTTTTACTGACTAAGCCATGTCCCCAGCCCTATACTTACATTTTCCTATGGAACTGTTGTGATTTATCATGCCTTTCACAAGCCAATTAATTTAATTTATACAAATGTTCAGATAATCTAGTTTTTCCCCAGAACATCATTCCAACAGCTCTTCTATCACCCGATTCCCACAGCCAGCTGGCCTTGAACTCTGACCCTCCTGCCTTTGTCTCCCAAGTACTGACACATATTATAGATTATGTGTCACCATACCCTGCTTAAGACAACTTTTTTTTAGAGAAATTACTATCCTATCAAAGATAGAGGACACCCTTTTGTAATTGAAAATGCAGTTTTCAGAACAATAGCATGACCTAGTAGTGAACAGTTCTATTTAAATTATGCAAGCAGAAGGAATTCTAGACTTTCATACAGAAAATGCAAGTTGTTACTAAACCTGAGGCAGATCCACATACTTCTACTACAGGCAACACCTGCCACAGCACAGAGCACAAGAGGCCAACACGGAACAGTGGTCTAACCTCCTTTCATCTTTTTTTTGGCAGGCTCCAATTCCTCAGTATCTTCGGTTTTCAACAAAGAAAAGGATGCTTCGTTGTCTTGGAAAACTGAAGAAAGGCTAGAGAGTTCACCATTGGCAACAAGTGAACTACATTCTTTTGGGGAGATGCTTATAGTCCCAGGTCCTGTAAAAGAGAACGAATAAGAACGATTCTGATTTATCTGCTTCAGAATAAAGTCAAGAGAGAGTCATCGATTTAAATCAAGTGATGCTTGTAATCATAAATCTCAGCTTAAGAATGACGCCCGTCTTCCACACTCACCCAGGAGTCAGACCTCAAGTGCACTAGAGCCCATCACTGCGCTCACGAAGACAGGCAGGGAGGCCCACAACAGAATCATCCCTAAATACTGGGTCTAAGATGTACAACTGAGCATTTTTGCAATTACAAAATGCATATTACATGTTAAATACCTGCAAAAGCTATGAGGCAGATACTTCTGACAGGAGTGAGGAATACTGTCAAGGAACTAACAGATGGAGTTCTGATCTAAACAGGCAGAAGCTTAAGCATCACATGCTTAAGCTAAATGAACTTCGCTAAATAGGAAAATTTTCACTATCCCTACCTTATTTATAATATTATAGCACAATACATATATGCTTTATTATATCCAAATAAATACCAGTATTGGAAAAAGAAGAAACTGGTTTATACTATCAATCCAAAAAAGGGGAGGGAGCGAGGGAATGGAATTATTTTAGGCACAAATAATACTTCCATATGCTACATAGGAACTCATATACTAAAAATGAACAACCTTCCCATGCTATCTCCTGGCCCTGGAACCTACTCATCCTCTGATCGTCAGAGCTTTTCATGTCCAGCTTTTCATTTGAGAACAAACATTAGATCATGGCACGTGTGTGGAAGGTCCCAGAGAGGGGGAATGGATATTCACACATACTTACACGGTCTCGCCACTGGTAGACACTCATAGTAACTGTAACTGTGCCAGTGTGATATACAGAGATGATATGAATGGAGTTAGCCATTGTAAGAGATCTGATTATCAGAAGGTCAATAAAGCCTTGTTAGACTACACACAGTGTACGTGGAGAGACGGAACAGAATACACGTGTAATGGTAAAGTAGGCTTTCAGTGTTTATGTGTGTGTTGATGGGAATCAAAAAAGAAAGGATAAGCCACGGGGACCGGGGCCTGTAAAACCGGTTCTAAGCAACAGACAGTTCTGGATAGGCCTTGAAAACATTCTGACACATGAAGGAGTCGTCATAAGACCACATACTGTATGACTATGAATACAAATGCTCAGAACATGCAAATGCAGAGAAACATGTTTCCTTTGAACTGACAATGTTCTGTAATTAACAGTGACGGCCATATAACCTTATGAATGACACTTCAATTGAGTGATACTTATATTGTATGAATCATATTTAGATAAAATTATAAAAATATTATGTTACCATGGTCCTTAATGTTTAGTTTCTCTTGGGAATAAACCAGTAAACATGGCTACAGAATACTCACTGATGAATGGATTTACTGTATCTCCAGAAACAAAACTGTGACTGTCATTGTGATAGCGTCTCACCAGAGCTAGAGGAATGCTTTTGCCCTGCAGAGGTCAGCTCTGGCTCCGTAGAAGAGGTAGAGGCCGTGGGAAGGAGGTCTGATGTCGATGTTGATGGCTGTGGTTCCTCTAAGCATGTCTGAGCCATGGGTGACAATAGTGGAACCTGGGGGTCATCACCCTGCCCTGGACCTGAGGAATCTTTGGTCACATGGAACATATTTTCTTTATTGGCTTCTGCAGGCACAAAAACAAAGGGAGAACACTCACAACTCAGAAAGGCACTAAGGGGCTGAAGGGCCATCCTAGAACAAAGCCCTTTATAACACCCAGGCCTGTGTCTTCCTTTCACTTACCAAGGGATTCTTGAGTTAAGCTCTGTTTGCCATTTAAAGATTCATAGAGGTATGCCACATCTAAAAGGAAATTAAAAAGTCAGAGAGCCGAGGCCCCATGGGAGGTGCGACCTCAGCGCTCCCCTCCTATAATCACATCACAACCTGTCTTTTGATTGTCTTCACTTAACATCTGATTCTAATAAAAGTGAATCACACTTACCAACCTAAGTGTAAGGAAGCAACCAAAAGGGAAAATGGTCTCATAAGGGAGAAAAGGGTGAAAAAGACACACTTCACTAATAACTGTGAAATAACCACCAGAAAGAAGGTACAAGATCCTTCCGTGTGGCAAGAGGCTGGTCTTACTTAAGAGGACTTAAAGAATACAGGTGTCCTCTTTTCTCTCCTTGCCAAGAATGATTTTATGGTGGCCTTCAAGTATTCAGGATACCCTTCAAAGATTCTCCCAATCTGTTTGCCGCACATGGAGCTAGATCCAGTCTAACCTTTGCTGTCTCTTGTAAACTGTCCAAAGGCAGCACTGCCAATGGCTTCTGGGCCCTGTCTAAGTTATCCCCACATTCCAAATTCTACTGTCCATCCCAGTGCAGCTCATTTCTCCTCCTTGGCTGCCACTGTGAGATGTGCACCTCCTGGGGCTTTCTTGAAGGAAGGCCCAGCTGAAAGGTCAGCACTCCATCCAAGTGCTTACACCAAGAACCCCCATAACTGTCAGTTAACGGAGATGTCCCCTCCTGCACGGCCTTCCTGAGGGTGTTTCCAGCCTCAGCTCGAGGGCTTCTTGGTGCAACACCTGGGAAAGGATCTACACCAGTTAACGTCCTCTTACTGTGCTCTGGCTCGTTCTTCCTGTACACCAAATAGATGATATCCCCACTCTGTAAAGGGTAAGTCTGCTTCTTAACAACTCGAAGTTTGTTGATTACTGTTCCATTGGTGCTGAAAAAAAACAAAAACAAAAACAAAAGTGTACGTTACCCCACTCGAGACACTAAATAGGATAAACATTTTTCTACCATATGAAGAAATTTGCTCAGCATTACTATTCTGAACATACTCATAGGGAAAAAAACCTATTTAACCATTTATATATGCAAGCATCTCCTGACAATGATCTAGACAAGAAGGTTACCTGTTACTACCCAGATACCAGCAAATTAGCAACCCAATTATCTAATAGAGTGGTTTTCTCTTTTTCTGAAAAGATTACTTTTTACTCCTGCCTTATTTTCTTAAGTGTATGATTATTTTGTGTTTGTGATGTACGTGTGTGTGTGTGTGTGTGTGTGTGTGTGTGTGTGTGTGCGCACGCGCGCGTGCATGCGCACGCACACACACCAGAAGAGAGCACTGGAACTCTCGGAACTGGAATTACATTTGGTTTTGAATCATCATGTGGGGTGAAAACTGAATCTGGGTCATCTGGATCCTGAAGCAGCACAGTGCTGCCATTTCCTTCTTTCCTGGGTTGTGGATAGGTCTGCCCCTTCTCTCCCTCTCTCTCACTCTCCCCTGTTAGTTCCTTCCTTAGTGAGTACTGATCCCTCCCAAAAGATGCATTCAGGACAAAAGGGAAGCAAACTGTGGGCTTTCAACTAAAGGTTGTGTGGCTCCTGTGCTCAAAAGATGTAGTAACCCAATTATAATCACATTGCTAGGTGGGGAACCACAATACATGTCCTAGGTCCAGAGTGTGGGCACAGGAAGGATTCTCTTGGGAAGAACGTTTTGGTGGAGACCTATTGGAAAAATCAGACAATGAATACATGATGGCCAAAGAGTTCAGTATACTGAACATAAAATAAATTTCAACTGAACCAAGCTTGGCTCTGCAGCTTCATTCCTGAGGTCCAGTACTGGAAGGAATTTGTATTTCAGACTTGCAAAATAATTCTCTCAGGTCAAGGAATGACAAAAATTTTCCAGAAAGCACATGGTGCTAGTTCAAATTCTGTGGTCACAAAGTCTCACTCCAACTGCTCAGCTTTGCCACTGTAGCCTGACAGCAGCCAAGGGCAGGACATAAATACGCAGGCAGGACCATGGCACAGTAACTGATGAAATGCTATGCAGACCTCAATCTTGACACAAGCCTAACTGGCTTTCTGCAACCAGGTATCCTCCAGTTGTCCATTTTTAAACTCTTTCTCAAACAAATGAACCCCTGCACTCAGGCTGAAGCCCAAATGCCCTGCTGTGATCTCTACTTATTGTCTGAACTGACCCACATGTCCTTTTGCCTCTGCCTTGACTACTGCTTCTCCTCTAGCCCACCTCTGCCCACAAGGCAACACCTGTGACAGAAAGGAGATTATCCCAGAGCATCCAGAAGGACTTAGCCCGCCAAGACCCACACTGGATTCTGAACCTCTACAAGTGTCAAAAGTAAGTCACCATTCTCATACGCTATTAAGTTTGTGGCAACTTCTTGTCATAGGAAGATGACTTTAGAATTAGCATAATTTTCTATACAGTGTTAAGAATTAAAGAAAAATTTAATCTACTATCTACTAAAACAGAAAAAGAACCATTAGTTCTTCTTAGAAAAACCTCTTCCCAGCTTCTATCCCTTGACATGGTGCCTAATCTCTACAAGTACACACACCTCATGAGTTCCACAGAACAGTGATATTGTATGAAAACAAACAAAACAAGGTCCCTAAACCTTCTCTCACTGGTGTACAACTCAAGGTACTGCCAGAACACTGCCTACTGCTTGTACCAAATTGAACATTCTGAACCAAGTGTCTCCCTTTAAAAGACAAGCAGACGTAACACAGTTAGAGATCTGCAGCAGGAAGAGATCTATAGTAAGGAAAGAATCAGAGGAGGGAAATGATAAGCTTTCATGAGTAGATGGACCATCTCCCACCAAATCCTTCTCTAGGGTCAGGGAGTCCTGCAGAACAGTGTATAAGGGCCAGAGGGGATGAAGACACCAAGGAAACGAGGCCTTCACACAAACTCACAGAAACAGAAGGAGCAGGAATGGACCAGTACAAGAAAGAGGAGGTTACACCTCCATTCCCAACAGCTAGCTCTCACTGATAACCACTTGCAAATGAAAAATTAGTTTTCTCCGAGGAAGCCTCACTGGGGAAACCACTCTTCAGGGTAGACCGTATGCCCATCAGTAGATGCCAACAGAAAATGAACTCAAGTGTTTCTGTTGGTATCTTTTGAAGGTTCCTTGTCTCAAAATGTTGTGTCAGGCCTTTAAAAAAAAATTCAATTTTTATTTTTCATTTTTATTTACTTTTACCCTACATACCTTTTACATATATATTATGGTTTCTGATTTTGTGCTTTTATGGGACTCCTGAGTGTGTGAATGAGTGTGTCTCTGTCTGTATCTTTTTCTTGTGCTTTTTTTCAGACTCTCTTTCTTCTATCTGTTTTGTCTTATTTGAGTTTGTTTGGTTATGTTTTATTGTTATTTAGATGACTGTTTTTAGGTTGTTGGGTTTTTTTTTGTTGTTGTTGTTTTTTAAGAAGCATTTATTTTATGTATGCGAGTACACTGTAGCTGTCTTCAGACTCACCAGAAGAGGGCGCCAGATCCCATTACAAATGGTTGTGAGCCACCATGTGGTTGCTGGGATTTGAACTCAGAACCTCTACAAGACCAGTCAGTGCTCTTAACCACTGAGCCATCTCTCCAGCCGTAGATGACTGTTTTTTGTTTGTTTGTTTGTTTGTTGCATTATTCAGTTTATTACTTTTTTTCTTTTTTAACAAAAGTTCATTACAATGTACAACAGCAGGCTCCAGGATAACACTTCATTCGAGCTGTTAGGTGGCAAAGATGTTACGGCAGGGAATTCAGATGTTTAAATAGGAATGGAAGAGGAGGGTCACCATCACCTCAGATGTGAGGAACAGCTTACTTTTTGCCAGATTTTCTAATCCATCTGTGGCCAGGGGTCCCTTTCCTGCGGCCTTGGCTTTTAGCTCCTCGAGGTTCTATGCTCCTCCTTTTGTTTCTACTTGAAAGCCTTATCTTCCTTATCCATCTCCTTGGCCTGCTTCTTGGGCTGTTTCAGGGGCTTCTTTTTGCCACCTTCACAGCCCCACATGGTGCCTCCTGCCCCTTCACCAGACCCTGATCCTGATGACTGTTTTTTTAATGCGACAGAATAGGCATGGATACAGATGGGAAGGAGGTAAGTAGGAACTGGGAAAAGTACAGGGTGAGGAAACCATAATCAGCAGGAAAAAGAAAAACCAACCTATATATTTTAAGTCTTATTTTTGAGACGTATGAGCTGTATCACCACAATGCGACTACATCGCCAGCTCCCTGACTTACAAAGGGAAAGAGAAGACCAAGTGCTCACCTGGTGTCTTCCAGTGTCACCTCACCAGATTTTTCATCCACTCTAAGTTTACAGTGATCTCCAGAGACCAGTTTATTGCTGGGAAAAGAGAGGTCACAGCCTAAAACAGAAGGCAAGAGACACTGGACATTAGTGTAGGTGCTCTGAGTACCACCACCTTGCTTTTCCAGTTTGTGACCAATTGTGCTCATGGACACAAACAACATTTAAATACTCAAGTGTTAACCTAAAGTAAAGGGACAGGATGTAAGTCCCAACCTTCTTCAACCCAGTCACCTGGAAGATATCCCATCACATCAGCAGCTTCTGCATGACAGTTTATCACACAGCTCAACAGATAACAGTATCTAGATTGTAAAACAGATGCACAAACGAACAAAACAACTAACTAACCTAAGCAAAAATTAATTAATTTTTTAATATTTTAAAATAGTTCTCAAGTTTTTCCTCTATGGAAATTTTGAGTTTCATAAATCATAAAACTGAAGTAAAGACAGACATAGAAAATATGATTAATCAAAGTATCATAGGACATATATAAGGAAATTAAAATAGAAAGGGATCTTTATTAAATGCAAAGTAGAAAATACTAAAAAAAAATCAGTGCTTTCTTTAAATTAAGGAAGTATATGTGCTGACAGACATATAGCTGGAGCACCACTAGAGCTCCTCTCTTTAAATGTAAGTGACAGCTAGACAAGAGTTCATACTGAACTCCCACAGGCTAGTGCAGGAGCCTATGCTGTGGCCGGCCTGGGCTACACATTGTAAGATTGTCTCAAAATAAGGGTAAGGGGGACACACTGTCCCCTAGAAATCACACCTTACTCTGCTTCGCCCTATGCTTTGATTTCATCACTGAGCTATAGGTGAGGCTGGCTTTGGAGACTTTGTGGGTTCTTCTTTCTTCCACCCTTTCGACCCCCTAATGATAGATAAGAGGGAGAAAAGATACACAGGAGAGGGACTGGCACTATCTTTAAACTATTTCCTGCTGATTAGGGGCATCCAGTTCCTTGAGGCAAATCTGACCTTTGCCATCAGGATATCTAATTTCCTCTTCTTGTTTCTTCTTTGGGTACAACTACTTAATAAACTTTGATCAACAGCAACCGACCAACAACCCACAGCCCACCCTGCCTCTCAGGACCCTAGCATTCATAGCCCTTTTGAAAAGTCCCCAGAATTCTAACCAAATGTCACACAACTGTAGAAACTATTTACCACTGGCAAAATAATACTCCTGCTGGAGCACAAAAGCAAGTCACAGTCCGCTGCATGGGCAATCGGAAGCGGCTGCACATCTCCATACTGTATTTTTACAATACTCCTCGCTTTTTAAAGATTATTTATTATGTATACAGCATTTTGCCTGCATGTACACCTGCAGGCCACAAGAGGACACCAGATCTCATTTCGGATGGTTGTGAGTCACTGTGTGGTTGCTGAGAATTGAACTCAGGACCTCTGGAAGAGCAGAGAATGCTCTTAACCTCTGAGCCATCTCTCCAGCCCAATATTCCTGGTTTTTTGTTGTTGTTGTTGTTGTTTTGTTTTTTAAGAAATAAAAATTCCAAAATTGCCACTATATATGTGTTGGTAGATCAGAAGACCCAACATTTCCCCATCCTTGAACCACCAACTTTTATCGGCAGGAAAGGAAATGAGCTAAGGTGAGGACCCCTCCCTTCATCAATCAGAGGAAGCCCTCTGTAAGAAAAAAAAAATCTAGATACATAATAACTCAGAGAACCTGGGGGTGAGTGTTTATATAACATATTGGACATTAACCAGGCTGCATAGTTCGCTATGCTCCGCTCTAGCCACTAGCTGATGTCCACAAGCTGCTGGCACTCCCGGATATCAGCGTGCATATCCTAGATAGGCTTAGGTTCAGCTAATCACTGCCTAGATTTGTGCCAACTGGGCCCTAAAGCGGACTTCTCTGTTAACATGCCTTAGCATGCCTTCCGGGAAAGTGTTCATGCCAAGCTACAACGGAAGCTGTATTTCGAGATTCTAAAGGATATATTGTAGGCCGGTAACCTAAGACTTGCTCGTGTAGAATCATCCATGTGGTGACCACCAGAGAATCCGGCTACTTGTTTTGATTCAGCCTCAGCTACTCATCCTTCCAGTTCTTCTCTGCCACAATCTCATACTGCCTTGTCTCTTTTAAGGTCACATATAGGTCAATGCCCACATGTCCCTACCAGTCTGATCAGATGCTTTGTGACTCTGCAGGTACACCAGCTTTTCTTCAAGGCTTATAACCTACATCTCCAGGTTGTTCATGGTCAAGTTTACTGATGCTGGTTTTCAGACACAGGATCTGTTCTGACACATCTCAAAACGGATTTAGAAATCACAGGCACCTAACGTGTACTGCCCATCTGTGGACAAATCGAGAGTTGCCAATGAAGGCAACAAGAATCTTGTTCTGAAGGTCCTCCACGGTCTTGCAGTGGTGGTGATGACTGCAGAAGGTCTCAAGCCCCTGCTACGAGTATCAGCCATTTGCTCACTCTGGTCTGACAATCACTGAGATTCTACACAGTGACATTTGCATTCCCTGCCAGTACCTCGACAGACGCAGTCAGCATGCAGGCATAATTTAGCCACCAAAGAGGAAGGTGAGGACATGAAAAGGTGAAAGACACAGACGTGGCCCAGCTAAGGCCCCGTGGATGCTCCTAATCCCAAAGGTTCTATCCAGACCCCTGAAGGAGAAAGTAACTGACAACGAGTGGAAGCTATAGCAAGACACAGTGAGGGCATCTGGCAGTGACATTGGCTTGGGGAGATGGAAATATCAGGAGATTCTGTGCCATGGTGGCAAATGCCTTTAATCCCAGCTCTTGGAAGGCGGAGGCAGAGGCAGAGACAGAGGCAGGCAGATCTCCATGAGTCTGAGGTCAGCACGGTCTACAAAGGAAGTTCCAAGACAGCCAGGGCTGTTACACAGAAAAGCCTTGTCTCAAAAAACCAAAAAAGGGGGTTGGGGATTTAGCTCAGTGGTAGAGCGCTTGCCTAGGAAGCGCAAAGCCCTGGGTTCGGTCCCCAGCTCTGGAAAAAAAAATTTTTTGAAAAAAACCAAAAAAGGAAAAAAAAAAAGTAAGGAAAAAAGACTACTTTTCTTCTCCTTTGCCATTCAAAGCCAATTCCATTCAATTCTATTAAAAATCCCATAAAACTTTTAGTGTGAAGATTTAGAGGACAACCAACCAGGGATTAGTTCTAGCCTTCCACATAGCAGTACCGGCAAACAAGTGCAATGAACTTTACATTGTTAGCAAAAGTAATTACTAAAAGCATTTCTATTAGAAAGCAGATTTTTGTTTCTTGTTTTAACATGCAATGCTGTATCTTGATATTGTGACAACAGGCTCTCTAATGTATGTGTATGCATGTGTACATGATCATGTTTGTGGAGGCAGACAGGGTCTCTCCATCAACCCAGAGCTCAAGAAGTCTGCAAAAGGAGTTGGCCGGCAAACTTGGACCCTTCTGTCTCTGCCTCCCCAGAACTAGGATTAGTTATGCACCACCAAACTTAGCTTTTTACACAGGTACTGGTGATCTGAATTCAGGTCCTCAAAAACTGTATCACCTAGGCCCTCTCCGGCCCCAAATTTAGGTTAGGTACAAGCAGTTCATATAATATTTCATCAACCCTCCTTGCAAAATAAGGTGGACACAATGTTATAGAAATGTATGTCATTGACCCAAAGCTAGGGATGTTGGGGTCTGTTTATGACTTTGTTCAAATTCTCAGGTTTATTAAATAAAAGATTCTAGTTCCTGGGACTTTGAGACCTTTTCAAATAGAAACCCTGCCATTATAAATCGCCCTCTGAGCATATTCTTTGTTCTCATTGGTCACAAAACATTTCTGTAAAGTACCTGTCTGTGGTTTATTTTTTCCACCCATCAACTGTTTAACAGCGGTGTCAAATTTCTACACACCTTTTCGGTTTTCCTTGTTATTGATTTCTAATTGCGTTTCATTGAGAAAGAGAAGTGTACAGCAGTGAGCACAAGATCGTATTCTGAAGGATATATTTACAGATCTATTTCATAAAGTTGTACTGAGAACTAACCGATAGCCACCATCCAACATCCAGAAGAGCAACTGCACACATAAATAACCCCATTTTCTGGGGGGCGGGGAGGAAGGAAAGCACAGTGCACCTGCCTCCCCGTTCTGGTAGCTTCAGCCTCGGCAGCCCTGAACTTTCCCCACTTCAAGCCCCTGTCGGTTCCCCCATCTGAACCCACTCTGACCGGGTCTCCGTCCTGCTCTAGGCCTTCAGTGTCTCCTCAGTTGGGCACCCACTTTGGGTCCCCCCTGTCTACCCCTGCAGCCTTCATCCTCGTCCTCACTCCACTCCGGCTTCCGCACCTCTCCTCCTTCCGATGGTCCACTCGCGTTTCCAAAGAAGGATCTGGGGTTCGTCCTCCTCTGCGCCTAGGCGAAGAAGCCTCCCCCAGGGCTCCCGCGGTGGCGGCTGCTCGTCTTCCCCGTGTGGCTCCATAGGACTCACATCTACAGAGACCCAGAAACGCCGGCTCAGGGACGACTTGGAAAGCTCAGCACCGCTGCTACCCCGGCCGCCGCCTCCCCAGCCGGGACCCCACCCGCCCGCCTGCTTACCCCCCGCCCTGCGCGGATCCCGGAACCGGCAGCACAGTCGCCGCCACCGCTGTCAACAGACATCTCGGGGACCCAGCTGATCCACGGGAGGCGAGGGGGAGGGGTGCAGGGCGGTGCGCCCGGTGATTGGCTGGCGGCGGTGCCCACCGAGAGCGACGGCTAGAGCGGTGCCAGGAAAGGCTACCCGAAGAGGGCCGGGCGGAGCGATCTGAGCCTGCGCAGACAAGAGGATGTGCGCCTGGTTGCCATCTTTGATGCTGGCAAGCGGACTTAGCCTCCTGCAAAAGCGCGGAAGAAGCTGTGGAGGGCGCCATGTTATGTTCAGGCAAAAAAAAAAAAAAAAAAAAGGACCGAGTAACTTCTAAATGCGAGGGGCTTAAAATCTTGTACCGATACGGTTTGCCATTTAACCTGTAGCGAGATAAGGTGCTATTTTCATACATCAGATTATAAAATGTGGAAGTTAGGTAAAGTGAGCCAGCCCTTCACTAACAGTATAATTAAGATGTCAATTAGAATAGAAATTGGTAACTCGTCTCTGAGGGCAGATTTGCGATATCTTTCCACGTTAAATCCTGTTTCTTAGAGTCTTGTGTCATTCCCGAGCTGTATACCTCAAACATGTTTGTGGCCTCTGATGAAAGAGAAACACTGGCAAAAACAATGCCCTGGAAGGAAGTCGCTGAAGACAATCAATTGCACACAGTGATACTTCCGCAGCTCAGAGTAATGTCTTTGCTAGAGAACAGCTTCAAAAAATTATTAAACATCTGATTTTTTTTTTAAAAAAAGAAAACACATGCACTGACATACTTGTAAATATACGTGGAAATGAGTCTTTATCTATAAATATTTACTGAAATTCTTCTGAAAGGATATAAAAGGAAGTAGCAGTGGCTGCCTCTAGGGAGATGGAGTTATAAGGGTCTAAAAATCGCTGAGGGAAGACCCTAGACCCAGATAATATGCAAAAACAAAGAACGTTTATTCTGCAGAAGCAACCGGCGTGTAGGGGTCAACCATGTTTTGAAATGGCGACCCCAGGCAAAGGTGCCCAGGCCTTCTTATAGGGAACCAGGGGAACTCTCTAGAAGGATTAGGTGATCTCTAATGTGATTGGCAGCAGCCGCAAAGCCACGACATTAGTATAACTTTGATTGGTAACTATGTTAGTCCTTCTATATTTAGAGAGTGAGTTAGATAATCTAAAATTTCATTGGTGGGTGCTGGGGAGGTGCAAGGGTCGGCTTCTGATTGGCTTGTACTGGTGGTCAGTGGTCTGCATACCTGTCATGATGAAAGAATAAAAAAATATAGCCAAAAAGTCAGAAGTTTAAAAAAATGCAACCTCACCCCTAAGAAGCCAAAATACCTCAAATTCCAGACCCTGCCCTCTACCTGTACTAACTGATCATAAAGTTAGATTAAAACTTAGAGAATAATCTTGAGAAACAGGAAGCTCCTCCCAGGAACTGATGGATCATAAACTTTAACAATCTTGAGAAACAGGAAGCTCCTCCTTGTGATTTTTCATTAGTATTCTTGACACTTTCCAGTGACACCATCCCTGCCCCCTCAGGTTGTGGTTTCTCTCTTTAAATACCCTTTCTCCCAGCCTTTCGGGGTCGAACTCCACTGCCCCTGCGTGGGATATGAGTCTCGACCCCAGTGCACTGGTTCCCGTTAATAAACCTCGTGTGATTACAGCAAGGACGGTCTCACGTGAGTTCTTAGGGGGTCGTGTCATCCTGAGACTTGAGCGTGGGTCTCCCCGCTCCGGGAGTCTTTCAATGAATGTTTAACTAGAGGACGGATAGGACTGCCCAGCACAGATTGAAGAGTTAAATTTCAAAAAGTTAGTCTCAAACAAAGTCCAGACATGCCTGAGAGAATTTGAGATAGGGCTCACTGGCCCACCATCAGCTCTCAAGGACACTGGCCATCTGGAGCCACCCCCCCCCTTCCTTCACTCCCTGAGGATGGGTCATCCCCCTGCTGCAGTGAGATGAGTTGCCCTGCCCACATTGCTGAGATGCTAGATTACACGTATGCTTTGTTGATGTAACTCCGTGCCAATAGTAGTAACTGTGCACCCTTTGTGTTAGCCAATTATGTGTATCCACACGAAACCCCTGGTTTTCCCTATATAAGCTCCTGCCTAGAGAGGCTCGGGGCTGGACTCAATCTCCTGTGTGAGATACGTGTCAGCCCGAGATCTCGTAAATAAAACTGCCTCTTGCTGATTACATCAAGACTGGCTTCTCGTGTTTCCTGGGGGTACCCCAACCCGTGACTGGAGCGAGAGTCTCCCCAAAATCTGGGGGTCTTTCAAGATGACCCCAACTGGGATAAGATAGTTTTCCCCCAAGCCCCCACCCCGTCAGCCAAACACTCACCCCCCCACTCCCCAACACCCCCATCCCCACTCCCACCCCCACCCCCGAGGCTGAGGACCCAACCCAGGGTCTTGCACTTGCTGGGCAAGTGCTCTACCACTGAGCTAAATCCCCAACCCCTTGTTTCCCATTTTTGTTGTTATCCCTGTGCTGTTCTTTGGGAGGAGGTTTTATGACCTATCTGGATTTTATGATCTGTTCCTGAGCCTTGTGCCTTACCGCCTAGTTTCTGGGACTTATGGTCTGTTCCTAGAGCTGGTGTCTATGGCCTTCTTTTCGAAATCAGGCCTGGTCCTTAAATGGAGACAAATGGGGTTTATGTTATCCTTTCAAAGTCAGCACGGTGATTAGACTTGCATCCAATATTTATAGCCATTCCTAGCCTTCGGATAAGTGTGTTCAAAGGCATGCCTCACTAGATGATTTCATTGTGGTGTATCATAGATTTACAAAAGCCAGGATGGTAGAGTCTACTATGTAGCTAAGCTATATGCTGTCTATTGCTCCTAGGCTACCAAACTGAATAACCTGTTACTGCAATGAACATTGTGTTGGGGTTCAGGAATCATCTCACAAACATGATCTCAGACAGCGACAGTTTGTTGAGCATATACCTCAGGACTGATCGACGAGGGCCACTGTCCACATTTGGAAATTGAATTGTGACCCCCAGTTAAGATTTTACAGGGTTTTTAAGCCTAAAATCCGTAAACATCTGTGTCAAGTTATTCCACCAATTAGGATTTAGGGGTAAGGGTTACTTAGGAATATGTCTTTGTTGTATACTTATCCTGTTCCCATTGGTTGAGATATTCAACTATAGCAGTGACTTGTCTTGTCTAATATTCATGTCTTAACTTGCCACAGTTACCCATGTACATGTTTCTTTCTGCCAAGTAGGATGTCAATTCCCAAGGAGGTCTTGGGAACTTAAACTTTACCCCACCACTACTCAAAATGGAAGTCTTATTCCAAATAGTTTCTTTTTTTTTTTTTCTTTTTTTCAGAGCTGGGGACCGAACCCAGGGCCTTGTGCTTGCTAAGCAAGCGCTCTACCACTGAGCTAAATCCCCAACCCCCAAATAATTTCTTATATTGGTGTGGGTATCTCTCTTATGTTGGGATTCATCCCAGGGGCAGCTTATATCATGAAAGTTTATATACAGGTGCAGGAAGAGCTACTGAGTGGTTGGTTCAGGTCCAAGCTTGTTGTGATTGACACAGTTCTACTGACATCTATCATGATTGGTTTACAAGGGGATAGAACATAACAGGCTATGTAATCAACTTGACATTGGAAATTTTCCTAGTAACAGCAGAAACATATGGGAAAGTTTCCTTATAATGGTAGGCTAGCCAGGAAACTGTTAGTAGGCCTTAACATTTTACCTAGGCCTTAACAATTGTAGGTACTTGTAATAAAATGGTATCTGTGTATCTAAGCGTAGAAAAGAAACAATATTAATACTGGACATAGGAGTTTTAAAGTTTCATTACAGTCTTTCAGAGTCACTACTGGTAATATTGTTAACTAAATTGTTGCTATGTGGTGCATAATACTGTAGTTGTATCATTTTGGGTTCTATAATTCAAATAAAAATAGTAGATTGATGTTCTCTGCATAACAAGACTCATGAATTCCATGTTCATGGAGCCAGGGTGCACTTTATTTGGTGTGAATTCCTTGATCAAAGACAACACTGTATAGAAAACAATGATGGTGGAATTAGTTAGTCTGTAGATGATAGTTTGTGTAGAAGCATTTCATACAGAGTAGGCAAATCAATACCCATGCTGTCATTCCAGTAAGAAAATATTGTCCCCTTCCCAATGCAATGTTGTTATCCACTTGCTACCAGATCACTGGTTGGTTACCTTGGGGAAAGGAGCCATATCCAGAACTTTATAGTAAACTTTGGTACTAAGAGATTGAATTCTTGGGCTGGAGAGATGGCTCAGTGGTTAAGAGCACCCGACTACTCTTACAGAGGTCATGAGTTCAATTCCCAGCAACCACATGGTGGCTCACAACCATCTGTAAAGAGATCCGATGACCTCTTCTGGTGTATCTGAAGACAGCGACAGTGTACTTGTATATAATAAATGAATAAATCTTTTAAAAAAAGAGAGAGAGATTGAATTCTCTATAGTGGTGATGGTGGTGCAGACATATATTTGTAGGCAAAACACCACAAACACAAAATTTAAAAAAATCTGCTGTACACAGTGGTATGTGTTCTTACTTTCTCAAAAGGAGATCATCTGTTTAAAAATCTTGAGGCTGTGCTCCAAAACTGTCTATGGGGAGCTGGCATAGGCTGTAAATCACATCCATGTTTGTCACCGTCATATCAGACACCACTGGTTTGGCTGGATTGTGTACCCCACATGGCAGAACAGTTTGTATAAAAGCAACACCACAGACTGTTTCATTTTAGAGTCCTCTGTTATGGGCTTTACCTCAAACTAACAGTTTTCTTCGCACTACATGGATGATCTGGTTTGAGTCTACACCCTCAAAGTATAAGCTCAAGCCAGCCTGGAATTCATTATGTATTCCAGGCTGCCTTGAATGTATGGGAATCCTCCTGACTCAGCCTCCAAACTTCTGAGATCACAGGCATGGACCGCCACAGTCGTCTGAAGGCAATGCTTCTAAAGCAGATACTTAGGAAATGATCGGGTATGGTGCTGCCTGAGTCAGGCCTCATGGGTAGTCTGTTTCAATTTCTTCCTGGCATGATGATGGTGATGAGAACCAAGATGGTTTACTGGACTCTTTGCAGACAATTTCATGGTGAGACAGTGAGAAATAAACAGGGAAGGCTCCAGTGATAGTTCACCTTTATTTAACTTTGGAATATCGATAAGCATTCCTGTCCATAATCTTGTTTAAATTTGTATCATGATCAGAAACTAAGTATGCTTAAAAATGAGCCAACCTGCATGTGAAAATATGTGAAAGTTCCCTCATACTTTGGAAATGACTTCTTCCTTTTTAATTGTCGTCTTTAGTCATGCATAGGTAATCCCAAGTTTTCTGTAGGTTGCTTAGCCAGCTCGGAAGTAGCACAAGGCTTTATAAACTTTTTGGGTTGGGTTACCACAGAGGTTTAGGTATAAGTTCCAGGTGGAAACAGATTCAAGGGCCATTAACATGTGCACAAACTGTAAAACTTTGGCATTTGTCACTTCTACTGTAATACTAAAACAAAGTGGAAATGAGGTATTTGGTAAGATTTTCACAAATGTCGCTCTTATGTTCCATGAGAACATGTACTAGGAGCAGATGCTCACAATTAGCAAACGTTCATTTTAACAAGAGAAAACAACAACACAGCCAAAACTTTCATTTGAATACCATTTAATAGGGACTACAAGGTGACTCAGTGGTTTAGAGCACTTATGCATCGGACCCACATTTGATTCCCAACACCCACACGGTGGAATATAACTATGTGTGACTCCCACTCCAGGGAACATGATGCCCGCTCATGCTCTCCACTGGCACCAGCCTGGATCTAGTACACAAATATACATGCATGCCCGCAAAACACTCATACATACAAAACTTTAAAATTTTTAAAGAGAACATTTAATGAAGGGTTTATTTACAGATATGTGTTCAGAATTAAATCAACCAGTGACGGACAAGCACTCAGGGGAAATACCATCTGAAAAGCAAGGTGTGTGTTGCTAGCTGAAAGCCACAGAAGGGAGGCTGCTAATCACAGAGAAGAACCAAAACCAAGGCCCAGCAGAGAAACAGGAGTAGGACAGATCTCGCCTCTTATGGGTTCAAACCTAGGAAGAAGTTCTAGGGAATCTGTCTCTAGAAGACAGAGACTGGGTTGCTAGACAGAGGTAGGGGGCCATCAACACAGAACCAGTACCACATACATTTCCTGATCTTCAGTTGTTCCAAAAGCAGCTCGCCAGAGTTCCAGGAACAGATGACACCGTCTGTTAAACAATACTCACTTAAGTCCCATTGAACATCTAGGTGCCTAGGAGCTTAAAATATGTTGCTTTGGTCCTAAACAGTCAATTTATACAAACAAAGTGTCTTAAGCTACTTTTAATCTTTCCATATAGCATTTATTTCCAGAATTCTTCATTCCCTATTCAAACTAATTCCAAATTTACACTCTGAATTGTTCCCTGCAGCCCCCGAGCTTCCTTTGATGTGTCTTCCTTGAGGCCCCTTTGTCTTCTAATTTAAATCTCTGCCCAGGTGACACGCTGCCACCCTTTGTTCCTGTGTATTATCCTTCTTCCTCTTCAGGTGTTTCAAACCTGTTCGGTTCATCACTAGTCCTCACCAGCCTGGTGTGCATTCCTGAGGTCTTCCATGCACTTCAGCCTTGGGTTCTTGGGACGTCCTCAAAATGCAGGGTTAGTTTTTTGTTTGTTTTGTTATTGTTGTTTTAAAAATCGTATTTGGAACATTTTCAGCTCTTCCTTAAATGGTTTTTAGGTTTTTGGGACACAGTCACTATCCTCCTGTCCCACTTAACAAAAGGCTGAGACAATCTAGCTTCAAACACTTTCTTTTTTCTCATTTGGCAGTGCAGGCAGTTAAACCAGTGTTTCACTCAGGCCAGATAAATGCTATGCCAACTAGCTTATATACCAAACTTCAAAGGCTTCCTTTCTTTTCTTTCTTTCTTTTTTTTTTTTTTTTTTTTAGTTATGTCTTCTCTTTCTATATATCATTGGAATAATTGTTATTTTTGCTTATCAAATTCACTGGTTTATTTACAATGTCCAAACTGCTTTTTTTAAATTCCACTTTAAGCATTTAAAAAAATCTTTTCAGTAATGTTTTGATCTCTACTAGTTCCATTTGAACTTTTTAAAAGTTTACACACACAAACACACACACACACACACACACACACACACACACACACACACACTTTAAAAACCAAACAAAAACAAGGAAAACAAGGTCTTACTGTGTAGCCCAACCTATCTTGGGACATGCTGCAATCCTCTTGCTTAAAAGAACAGAATTACAGACATGTATCACAGTTGACCTTGGGAATGTATCTCGACTCTCAGGTTTCACCAAGTTTGTATTTATTGATACTCTATTAATTACAGTTGATCTTAGCCAAAAGCTTGAGAAATCACTCACAGACACAGACACAAGCACCCACACACACACACATACTCACACATACTCGGTGATTTGTAGAAATACATATGGAAGTCAAGGACATCATGGGACATAAGTCCAATAATGAGAGACAAACACCACATATAGATTTTAAACATTGATAAAGATCTTAAAGGAGAAAATGAAAGTTATTACTAGAACCTGGGGAGGGTGTAGAAAGAGAATAGGTAGAGGACAGTAAACGAGTTCAGGTGCACAACTACAGGGATTCGCTTCAAATGCTCCACAGCACAGCAATGTAACTGCACAAAACAAAACCAAGCTTTTAAAATTAGCCAATAGAAGCCAGGCGTGCTGGTGCGTGTCCTTAATCCCAGCACTCTGGTGATAGCAGCAGGCATCTCTTTGTGAGTTCAAAGCCAGTCTGGTCTACATAGGGAGTTCCAGGCCAGATGAGGCTATGTGAGACTCATCTCAACAACAACATAAAGGTAGTAGGATTTCTGAATATTCCTAACAGAAAAATGATAAATATATAAATTGATATAATACACATTATGTCAATTATCCAGGTCTGATCTTTGCACATTATGTATGTATATTGAAATGACATACTTTACCTCCAAAATACATACAACTTCTAGATGGCAATTAAAAACATTAAACAATATTTCACATGTATTGTACAGTTTCTAGCTGTTTAAGGCAGGAGAGTCCATCTGGTCTATTACTCCTCCACAGTAGCAAGCAGATGTCTCCATAAACACATTCGCTGGTTAAAACAGGCAACTTTTTGGAAATAATTTATATGTAATGAACACAACTCCCTCACCAAAATCACTTGAGTAGGATCACACTAATCACAGTCTTTGAATCATCAGTTTGAACTCTTATTCAGGGCCTTCTTTGTTAGCACTCTCTAGTGGTCAATGGGTTGTCCCTTTCGGATGAGATTTCTGGTTTGCCTGCTGTAATGGCTTTTCTCCTGTTCAATGCTTGTAACTTCTGTAGAGGCTCTAGCACTATCACAAGAGGCACTGAAACCAGTGTTACCATAATTTATCTCAGGCGCACTAAGCTGTGTCTTCTGGAAAAATGATTTTTCACAGGGTCTGTCTCTACAGTCTCTTTTCCACATTCTGATCCCCAACTCCTAAAGATTTTCAGCAGTCATGGTCTTGATGGACTCTTTTGCATATTCTCAAGAAGTATTAGGGGGACATCTGAACCTGACAGCATCTATCCAAGCTCCCTGCATTTATATGGCCTCTACAGTATGATCTTTTTGGTGTCTGATGAGGTGTGACTTCTTGTTGAAGATACCACCACACTGACTGCACCTATAGGACTTAACTCTTGTGTGAATTGGCTCGTGCCTCATTAGATGTGATTTTCTAGTGAAAGATTTCCCACATTTACCACAAGTATAGGGCCTCTCTCCCGTATGGATTTTCTGATGGATCATAAGCTGTGTCTTCTCAAAAAAGGCTTTTTCACAACCATTGCACTTATAGGTCTTCTCTCCTGTATGATGTCTCTGATGCTTAATGAGTTGCACCTTTTGAACAAATGCTTTCCCACACTCACTGCATTCAAAGGGTTTCTCCCCCGTGTGAATTCTCTGATGCCGAAGGAGCTGTGGCTTCCATGCAAAGGCTTTCCCACAGTCACTGCATTCAAAGGGCTTCTCCCCAGTGTGGGTTCTCTTGTGATGAAGGAGGCTTGACTTCTCAGTGAAGGCTTTCCCACAGTCACCGCATTTGTAGGGTTTCTCACCCGTATGTGTTCTCTGGTGTGATACAACGCTTGACCTCTGAGAGAAGCCCCTTCCACACTCACTGCATTTGTAAGGTTTTTCCCCCGTGTGAGTTCTCTGATGTGTCAGGAGCTGCGACCTTCCAGGGAATGATTTCCCACACTCAGCACACCTGTGTGGTCTCTCCCCTAAGTGACTTTTTTGATGTGTCAGGAGCTGTAACTTTTCAGGGAATGTTTTTCCACACTCAGTACACCTATGTGGTCTCTCCCCTAAGTGACTTTTTTGATGTGTCAGGAGCTGTGACTTTTCAGGGAATGTTTTTCCACCCTCAGTACATCTATGTGGTCTCTCCCCTAAGTGAGTTTTTTGATGTCGCATTAGCTGTGACTTCTTGAAAAAGGCTTCTTCACAGTGATAACACTGATAGCTCTTCTCTCCTGTATGGGTCATGCGATGTTTAGTAAGTTGTGCCTTTCTGATGAAGGCCTCACCACATTCCCTGCTTCTCTGTGGTTTCTCTCCTGCATGAATCCTTTGATGCCTAATGAGAAGTGAGTTCCTCCTGAAGGCTTTTTTACACTTACTGCATACATAAGGTTTCTTCCCTCTATGTGACCTCCGATGAGTAATAAGTTGTGAATTCCAAAAGAAAGCTTTTCTACACTCACTACATTTATAGGGTTTTTCTCCTGTATGTGTTCTTCGGTGAATGATGAGTTTCAATTTCTGAGAGAAAGCTTTCCCACAGTCACTGCAACGATAAGGTTTACCCATTGTGTGAATTATCTCCTGCCTGTTTTGCTGTGACTTCCTGCTGTAGGCTTTCCCATGTGTGCAGAGCTTCTGTCCAGCATGAGTTCTCTGTTGCTGAATGACCAGGGACTTCCCACTGAAAGCCTTCTGACGTTCATCACAACCATCTGGTTCTACTGAGTGACTCTTTTGGTGAAGAGCAAGCAGGGACTTTTGTGCAAAAGTTTTCCCACATCCATTGCACTGATAGGGCTTCTCTCCTGTATGATTTCTCTGGTGTACAGTAAGCTGTGATTTCTTGTTAAAAATCCTACCACATTCCATACATAAATAGATCCCAGAATGTGTCATTTGGTTTGTAACAAGCTGTGACTCATTACTGTTTGCTTTTCTATACTTATTACAATCATGGAATTTTCTTTTACTGTAGGATCTGTCAAATTTTAGATAAAATAATAATTTCTTACTGACTTTACTTTTTATTCTTCCACAGTTACTTTTTGGAATAAAAAAATTTGAAGGATTTTTTACATTCTTTTCACTTGTACCACATATATGGAATCTCATTTCTAAATAAACAGAGTTCATGCTTGGCTGAAACAGTTTCTCCAAAACATTATCTCCATTGCCTCTTTCCATCCTTTTAAGCTTGTCTTGTTTATCTTGAGGCCATGGCTCAGAATTACTGTTTAGCCAGATTTCTAAAAAGAAAAGAGAAATGTACCACACTATATGAATTCTTCAGTGATTGTATTTATAAATAAAATTTCTAAAATAAAGCCTACTATCCTGGGAAGAAGGTAAACCCTCATATAATATATGCTAATTAGAACTAATTGGTTTTCTGTTTGTCTTGGAAACAGTTTTTCTATGTAGCTCACACAGACCTCAAACTAAAAATCCTCCTGACTTAAATCTCATAAATACTAGAACTCCAGGCATTTGTCCTGGATAATGAAACATAAAAATTAAATTCTGAATTTCAAATGATATAAATATGCAGTAACCTGTGATTTTCGAGTATATGTCTAGAACTCAGATGCAAAAGATCATAAAAGGCAGGTAACTACTCATACAAAATATACTGAAAACTGAGAAATAAACAAATATTAACATTGTAACACACTCAGCTTTTGAATGATATTAAAAAAAAAAAACAAACCTTGGCTGAGATGCAGAGCAAGCACAGGCTACCAACCTTATATCTGGAAGATGAGAAGCCCTAATTTTCCATACCATAATTACATTACAAAAACCCTCAGTAGCTGGTAATGGTGACCCACTTTTTTTAAAAAGTTTTTTTAACAAAGGGTTTCTCTGTGTAGCCCGGGCTGACCTCGAACTCAGAGACCCACCTGCTTCTTCCTCCCAAGTGCTGGGGTAAAAGGCCTGTGCCACTACTGCCTGGAGTTGGCCCACGTTTTTAGTCCTAGTACTTGGATGGCAGAGAGGCAGGTGGATCTCTGTCAGTTTGAAACCCGTCTGGTCGACATAGCAAGTTCCAGGCCACACAGTGGGCTCCTGTCTTAATCAATCAATCAATCAATCAATCAATCATGGAAGGAAGGACAGAAACCATCTCAGAGCCAGCAAAATGACTTAGTGAGTTAAAGGTGTCTGCTGTCAAGCATGATGGCTTAAGTTCATTCCCCAGAACCCACACAGTAGAAGAAGAGAACAAACACACAAAATAAAAATGAAAAGAAAAATCCCTTTAAATAATCTCCCTTAAGATCATCAACTGAGGGCTGGAGAGATGGCTCAGTGGTTAAGAGCACCGACTGCTCTTCCAAAGGTCCTGAGTTCAAATCCCAGCAACCACATGGTGGCTTACAACCATCTGTAATGAGATCTGATGCCCTCTTCTGGTGTGTCTGAACAGCTACAGTGTACTTATATATAAAAAATGAATAAATATTAAAAAAAATTACAGAAAAAAAAATAACCCTTTAAAAAAAAAAAAAAGATCATCAACTGAGAGGCTAGAGAGATGGCTCAGTGGTTACTGACTGCTCTTCCAGAGGCTCTGAGTTCAATTCCCAGCAAGCACATGGTGGCTCACAACCATCTGTAATGGGATCCGATGCCCTCTTCTGGTGTGTCTGAAGACAGAGACAGTGTACTTATATGCATAAAATAAACAAATCTGTTTTTTAAAAAAATACATCAACTGAATCACTGGCATCAGTAACTTGACCATCACTAAAACAATTTTTGCCTTTAAAATATTTGTATTAATTTTTTTATTTGTGTGTACATGCTCAGCATACATACATGTTTGAAAATCAAAGGGCAGCTTGAGTCAGTTCTTTTCGCGTGCCATGTGGGGTTCAGGAATCAAACTAAGGGTATCATGGTTGGTTGCAAATGCCTTTATTGACTGAGCCATCTCAACACCTGCTCTGAAGGTCAGGCTGAACTTAGACTTGCGGTGTTCCTTCTGTCTCAGCATCTCAAATTTACTGTTATCAACATTTGACATTAATCCTTTTTTTAATTGGGCCAATAATTAAACCTATAAACAAATATATATGTGTATCATATATAGATGATGCTAACAATAGAAGTTATTGCAAACCATGAGAAGGTTTTATGTAACTTTAGAATGGGCAGATCAAAAGTTCAAGGTTATTCCTGATTACTTAACGAACTTGAGACGAGCCTGGAAGACCCTATTCAAAGAAAAAAAAAATATTTGTATTACATTAGGATAGTATTTTTCCTTTTAAGTGCAATTACATTTGAATTCCACATGATTGCTGATTAAACTTGTTCACTGTACTGATTTTTCTGTAATTTTGCTTGTGTTCTGGTAATGGGAATTGAACCGAAGGCCTTGTGCAAGTTATGCAAACCCATCCAGTCCTGTTTCTCTTTTTGAGAGAAGGACTCACTGTGAATTCTGGACTCAAATGCATGATAAAGTCTAGGCTGGCTTCCAATTTACTTCACAGGTGGTAAGATTAGAAGCATGTGCTTCCTCGGGTGATTTTGCTGAATATTTTGAGGATTTCAGAGAGAGAGAGAGAGAGAGAGAGAGAGAGAGAGAGAGAGAGAGAGAGAGAGAGGTATTTTATTTTTTTTTTTTAGATAGCACCTCTGTACATAGACCTGGTTGTCTTGGAACTCTCTCTGTAGATTATGCTGGCCTCAAACTTACAGAGATCTGCCTATTTCTACCTCCTGAGAGCTGGAATTAAGGCACGTGCCACCATGTCCAGATTACTGAATACTTGAAAGTGACGTTGTGGATCACTGTCCTCTGAGAATAGCAACTTAATACATGCTGGAGTCATCTGAGAAGAGGAAATCTCAACTGAGAAAAATGCCCCATCATATTTGCCTATAGGCAAGGTTGTAAAAAATCAATCATTTTCCTGATGGATGATTGATGTGGAAGGGCCCAGCCCACTGTGGGCGGTGCCATCCTTTAGTAGGTGGTCCTGGGGTGTCTTTTTTTTTTTTTTTAAAAGATTTTATTTTATTGTATATGAGTACACTGTAGCTGCCTTCAGACACACCAGAAGAGGGCATCAGATCTCATTACAGATGGTTGTGAGCCACCATGTGGTTGCTGGGATTTGAACTCAGGACCTCAGGAAGAGCATTCGGTGCTCTTAACCACTGAGCCATCTCTCCAGCCCCGTCCTGGGGTGTCTTAAGAAAAGAAACTGAGCAAACCAGGAGGAACAGGCCAATAAGTAGCACTCCTCTATCTTACTTAAGTTCAGAGATGGATTACCCTTTTCCTGAGAGACAAGTTTTTTGGTGGGGAATAAAGGTAGCATCCAATTATCAAATATTAGAATCTGAGAGAAGGAACCAACAAGTGCTGCTGATATGAAAGAGAACAAAATAAAGACCTGATGGTTCATGCACAGATATGAGGGGAAGTAAAGTCTATAGTTTTTGTTTGAGTTTTGTTTTTGTTGCTGTTTGGGTTGCTCTTTTAAGATGGAGTTCCTTCTGTACCCTTGGCTGTCTTGAAATTCACTCTGTAGACCAGCTTGGCCTTGAACTCACAGAGATCTGTCTGCCTCTGCCTCCCAAGTGCTGGGATTAAAGCCATGCCCGACCGCCAGTCAGCTTAAATCTGGTGATTAAAAACAAGAATCATAAGATAAAAATAGAGTCTATCTACAGAATTTGCAGCAAGCCATTTTATGAATTATGAGAGAAAGAAACAGTAATTTTGTGTTTTTGTGAGGTTTTTTTTTTTGACAAATATCTCACTTAGCCAATCAAACTCACTGTGTAACCGATAGCCTTGAACTCCTTATCCTCCTGCTTCTACTTCCTGAGTGGTGGGCCTAAAGGCACACACCACGATGCCCAGACTCAAAGACTGTACTTTTAAAATAAAAATAAAGGGCTGGAGATATGACTCAGTGGTTAAAAGCACTCGTTGCTCTTGTGAAAGATCCAGGCTTGCTTTCCAGTACTCATATGGTGGCTCAAAACTCATTCATAACTTCAGTTCCAAGGGACATGATGCCTTCTTCTGACCTCCTTGAGCACCAGGCACACATGGTGCATATAACACATATTCAGGCAAAATATTCACACATATGACATAGGTAAATCTAAGAAAAATCCACGTAAGATTATAGATTATGTTTATCGAATCCCAGCTACTTGGGAGCCTTGCAAATTCATATCACATCTGGGAAACTTAATGAGATCCCTGTCCTTAATAAAAAAAAAAACACTGGAAAGTCTGGCATGGTGGTACATGCTTTTAATCTCAGTACTGAGGAGGCAGAGTTGGGAGGATCAAAGCCAGCTTGGCCAACAAAGCAAGTTCCAGAACAGCCAGGGCTACATAGTAAAACTCTGTCTCAAAGACAAACCAAAAAGGAGTTGGGATGTAGTTCAGTAGTAGATTACTTGCTTAGTCTATATAAGATACTGGCATCAGCTGGGGATTTAGCTCAGTGGTAGAGTGCTTACCTAGGGAAGCGCAAGGCCCCCTGGTTCGGTCCCCAGCTCGAAAAAAAAAAAAAAAAAAAAAAAAAAAAAAAAAAAAAAAAAGATACTGGCATCAATCCCTAGTACTGCAAACCCTGTGTATATATAAACTCAAAGGTTTAGGAATAGAATTGTGTCAAAAAATAAAAACGAGGGGTTGGGGATTTAGCTCAGTGGTAGAGCGCTTGCCTAGCAAGCACAAGGCCCTGGGTTTGGTCCCCAGCTCCGAAAATAAATAAATAAATAAATAAATAATAAAAAAAATAAAAAAATAAAAACGAAAACAAACAAACAAAAAAAACCCCATTAACCTAGGCATAACAGCTTATGCCTGTAATCCCAGCACTCTAAAGCACGATGTGTGCCAGGCTAATTACACACTGCTGCTATTGTGTGGGGCACGTGCTTACTTCTGCACTTTGTGTCTGTCACATGCTGGCATACAGAATCCTTAATTCTACCTACTTCTCCAAAATAATAGTCCTACTTCTGACTTCAGCACAGCATCTAGTAATCTTTAAAAAACTCTGACAGATTGAAAGTTTTATCATGATTTCCAGGCCTTTATAGCCCTTTTTTCCTCCCCCGACTCTTCTACCACATCTCATAAATACTCTGAAATATTTAATTACAAAGATATTTTCTGCCCTGGGACCTTTGCCACCATAGCTGTCTCAAGATTTAGGAACTTTAAATAAAAATCTATGAACAACACTTCAAATGTACTCACCTGTTCCTGAAAATTTTAAAACTAAATTTTTACCTTTCCTAATGTTTGTGATTTCTTACCTAAAAAGTTTTGAGTTAGGATTTCTTCATCCATTATCCGTGACTCTTCTTGGTCTAGCTTGAAAGCTACATCAGGTTTGATGGTTTGATTACCTATAAATTAGAAGCAGAGAATTTGAGCCCAGTTGCTTTAGTTGAGAGACTCAAGCATAAAGAAATTTTATTATAAAGGCCAGGAAATATTGGCCTGGAGAGATGGTTCAGCGTTTAAGAGCATATGCCAGGGTTCAGTTCCCAGCACAGTAATTCATAATCATATGTAATTCTAGTTCCTCTGTGGGCACCAGACATGTATGTGATGCAAATGCATACAAGCAAAACACACATGCACACAAAATACATGAATCTAAAAGAACCGTTAAAGACCACAAAATAAAGCAAGTGAGAGAAAAAAATCATTATATATATATATATACAGGAATGGTATATAAATGAGGAAATTTGAAATTTGAGACTAATATCTAAATCAGCAAACACAGCAAAGGAATGCTTACTAGCCACACACTAAATTACAGCAGAAACTCTCACCCAAGAAGACAAGGCTGCTGCAGTTCTCCAACATCACATCTCTGTATAAACTCTTTTGAGTAGGGCTAAGCAGCTGCCACTCGTCCCAGGAGAAGTCTACAGCCACATCCTCAAATGATATCTGAAAAGCACAATCTCTGTTTGATGTGAAGTGACTCTCGTGGGGCTTTGTGGGACACAGGCTTGGGTCTCCGTGGCAGACAACCTCCGTGGTCTCCGACTGCTAGCACTGGTGTTAGGCTTTTAAGTGACCTCACCGACCGCAGGACATAAGGATTGAAGAGAAGTGGTGCCCTGTCATAGATTAGGCTCTCAGAGAATGTAACTTCCTTCTTAAGAGTTCTTTCTCTCCCTAGGAAAGTCTGAGCCACATACAGCAAGAAACCAAGGCTCAAACGTTCCTACGAAGACGTAAGAACTGGATCTTCTCCTTAGTGCACCTTGAGATGGCCTCAATCTTTTTGAACATCTGGTATTATGTGTTATTCAAGACTCTGTTCAAGAACCAGAGATAGAAGAAACCAATAAACCACAGAAACTGTAAGATAAATGCTTTTTTCTCAGCTGCGCATCATTGGGATGAATAAATACTGTGATATAATAATATATTATTAAGATGAAAGAAAATGTTATTCAAGTTTGTATAATTGTGAGCTGGATGTGGTTGATTCACATCTGTAATCCCGGGTACTAGGGAGGCTGGGGTGGGCCAGCCTTAGCTACATAGCAAGACTTCCCTGACTAGGAGTGGTGGTTTACGCATCGAGTTCTAGGCCAGCCAAGGGTACACAGTGTCTTACTTGGGGTTTCCATTGCTGTGAAGAGACGCCGTGACCAAGGCAAGAAGACAGTATTTAATTGGGGCTGGCTTACAGTTTCAGAGGTTCAGTCCATTGTCATCATGGCAGGAAACACAACAGCATCCAGACAGACATGGTGAGAAGGAGCTGAGAGTCCTACATCTTTATCCAAAGGCAGCCTGAAGAAGACTAACTTTTGCACTGGGCACAACCTGAGCATAGGAGTCCTCAAAGCCTACCTACACAGTGACACACTTCCTCCTCCAATAAGGCCACAAGTACTCAAACATGTGCGTCTACGGAGGCCACCCTTTCCACACAGTGAGACCTGTAGAGAATGCCTTGTGTACTGTACGGATGCATCACCTGTCAATTAAAAAGCCTACGGTCTACGGCTTAGGCAGTAAATAGAGGTGGGATATCTGGGAGAGAGCCAGGCATGGGGAGATTCACAGGGAAAGTGTGAGGAGATAAGTACCTGAGCATAGGTAACCAGGCACATGGCAAAATGTAGGTTAAAATAATTGACTTATCTAAGGCTTTGTTGTGGATTTGGTCTGACGCTTGCATTATGTTATTTGAGTTCCCAAAATTGGATGAGAATTCATAATGTAAGACACTGAGGGTCCCTGACACCAGTTGGTTCTGATTGGTGAACAAAGCTGTCAGATGCCAATGGCTAGGCAAGGAGACAGAGATGGGACTTTAGGGTTCACCAGCAAGGGGTTGAAGAGCAAAAGGAGAACCACCATGCTGGGAAGTCAAAACACTCAGGCCTGAGAAGTGCAGGGAGGGAGAGCAAACCAAACACGTAAGAGCAGGGAAAGAGCAGCCCCAGGGGTTCCCCCAATTGGGTCCTGAGTGGCCAGAGTGGAATATAGGTTTTAGTAAGTAATAATTCAGGAGTATGGGAGGGGAGAGTGTGCTAGCTATGTGGATGTTTGGGAATGGCTTAGCCATTGAGCTGACTAAGGCATATTAAATATAAGGTTCTCTCTCTCTCTCTCTCTCTCTCTCTCTCTCTCTCTCTCTCTCTCTCTCTGTGTGTGTGTGTGTGTGTGTGTGTGTGTGTGTGTCCGCGCACACACACACACGCGTTTCATTCAGGAACTCAGAACACTGGGGTGGGTAGTGAGGAACTGGTCGTTCTGCTGCTGCCAGGGCAATGATGCCTACTGCATACAGTTTTGATCTAATCAGAGTAGAGTCTAGCTATATGGTCAAGGTATTTGTAAATATATTTTGAGTCTGAGTTTTATTTCTGGGAGCATGGGGCTAGGAGGAAGAGCCAGCTGTAACATCTACAAAATGGTGCTCAACTTATGGCAATTAGAACTCAAGCTTACATCCTAAAAAGACCCGTGTATCCAATTAGACAAGATGGATGAAACAAAGAAAGGCAGGCCTACAGGAGCCGGATGTAGATCGCTCCTGAGAGACACAGCCAGAATATAGCAAATACAGAGGCGAATGCCAGCAGCAAACCACTGAACTGAGAATAGGACCCCCGTTGAAGGAATCAGAGAAAGAACTGGAAGAGCTTGAAGGGGCTCGAGACCCCATATGTACAACAATGCCAAGCAACCAGAGCTTCCAGGGACTAAGCCACTACCTAAAGACTATACATGGACTGACCCTGGACTCTGACCTCATAGGTAGCAATGAATATCCTAGTAAGAGCACCAGTGGAAGGGGAAGCCCTGGGTCCTGCTAAGACTGAACCCCCAGTGAACTAGATTGTTGGGGGAGAGCGGCAATGGGGGAGGATGGGGAGGGGAACACCCAAAAGAAGGGGAGGGGGAGGGATTAGGGGGATGTTTGCCCGGAAACCGGGAAATGGAATAACACTCGAAATGTATATAAGAAATACTCAAGTTAATAATAATAATAATAATAATAATAATAATAATAATAATAATAATAATAATAATAAGGCCCGTGTAAAAAGCAGGGAATAGTCAGGCTAGCTGGAAAAAGAGGTCTGGTCTCTTTTTTTAAAAAAAAGAAAGAAGAAAGAAAGAAGGAAGGAAGGAAGGAAGGAAGGAAGGAAGGAAGGAAGGAAGGAAGGAAGGAAGGAAAACAGGAAAGCAAAAGCTTTCCAGAACAGCACAGGACCAGCAGCTGGGAAGGGGTTTCCTAGTCAAGGGACCTACGGAGAGCGGAGAGCGCAGAAGACCGCTTTTAAAGAAGCCGCCACTGAATTTTAAAACAGAACACTGGGGCTTCTCCTAAAGGTAGGAGGAGAACCAGCTCCCGGTTACACACAGACTGAATGCAAGGGCGGACGGTGAAACCTGGGAGACTTCCTGGAGACCACAGCTTCAGGATAAGCCTCTTCAGGTTCTCCCAAACTTGGCTCGCCCCTGTCCTGTCCCGTGGGAATCAGTGCCCTGTGCTCATGCATGCAGAAATGCAGCTCTAAGTTGGCTGCTTCAGCCAGAATCGGGAGGAAGGCAGAAATGCCTCTTCTTGTAAACAAACGAATGCGGTTGTGGACAGGTGCGGGCAGCACAATGTCTGCGCTAAAACAATAGCAGACACAGGAGACAGAGACAGGCAGGTCTATACAATAAAATCAGGACAAGACCCTCTACTGAAAGATACAGCCACTTGCAAATGACAGTATAAAATTCAAAATGACATTTTTTTCCTTAAAGGTACTATCTATATAGGTTTTTGCTTAATAATAAATAGGAGGGGGCCTGAGTAATTAAAAAACTACACATCAGTCTTTAATTCATATAAAGAAAAGGGAATATGGGCATATTTATTCACATAAGGTATGTTTATAATTTCAAATAGTGCTTTTCTGTTGACAAAAAGCATTTTGCCCTAGGAAAGATATATTTTGCTGGTCGATGTGGGGACCCAGAGTTGGGGTTCGGCAGAGTTGCTTTGCTTTTATCCAATAAAAAAAGAAAAGCTATGCTCATGAGAGCTAACAGAGGGTAGTTTTACACTAGTCTGAGCAGCCAGCCTGTCTCCTTGGAATGTGGGGTTCCCATGAGAACTAACATAAAATAGGGTGTCATACTCGTCTGAGCAACATGGGCTCCCGTGGGAGACCTGCTTACAATTCACGCTAGCACACGACATATAAACAAACACAAGGGAAAACCTCTAACCATATACAATATTACTTGGGAATAAGCTTATACAACAAATAGAAGGGAATCTGAATAAAATTGAATATAGAGAATAATAATTAAGAGAAAAAAAGAGCATGTTAAATAAATCCACATAGATAATAATTCTCAAAGAAGGGAGAAAAAACAAGAATTGATACAAATGTCTTCAAGGGTTCATTGATAATAAATAAATCAATAAATCCAAGCCTTTGACCTCAATGCATGGGAGACAAAGGCAGGGACTTAAAGGTTCCTCATAAGTTAACAGCCAGCCTAATCTACAAAACAAGTCAAAGTCAGCTCAGGTTACACAGAAAAATCCTGTCTCAACAAATAATGGTTTCCGATGGCTTTAATTGTTTTAAATTATTAAAACGAAGGTGGTTATAAGTTCGGTGGTTATGATGGTATTACACACCCTCTATGAGGGAGGCCAAAATAAGACAGACCTAGGTAGGAAAGGGGCTGCTAATGTGGATCAATGTAGACTTTTAGTGACTTTAGACTGCCACACGAAGGACATGTTATGTTGGAAGAGAAACTGTATTTGTGCTAACAGGAAAGAAGAGAAGGCTTTGGACTCCTTCCAAAGTAATAAGGATCAGCTTTGTAGAGGGAGACCTTGGAAGATCTCAGCTTCAGACAGGAGAAAATCAAGAGGACCAAATGCACTGGTAATATGTGTTGCTAAACCCTCTATTGAAACAACTCTGAAATTGACTGGGACATATATATGTCTCCAGCCAGAACTTCAGCTTACATTGTCAGTAAGTCTTGTTGGCTATAGCATTCTCATGACTTATTATTACATACCACCTTTCATGTGGTATGAATGGAGACTTATATCACAGTTTGATTATATGATCAAACTAACTTCTAAAGAAAGAAACTTGCCTTGCACCTGCTTAAACAAAGAACAGGAAATCATCCTCAATTGGTCTGTATACCATGCACATCCCATACAAATGTCTTCATAGATTCAGATATTGCTTGTAAAGTTTGTATATTGCAGAATGGAAGGCCAAAACAACAGACCGGCAAAATCCATCCTTGAAGATTCTGGGATGCCTATTTTCCTGCTGTTTCCTCAAAAGAGCTGCTTCTAGAACAGCTTCAGGAAAGGCTGCTGATCCCAGGTGTCTTTGGTTGGTCCATTCCATCCAGTCAGGACTTCATTTAAGTCTGAATTTTCTTAACATACAGAGACTGGACACCAAATCCTACAGCTAGCTTTCTTAAAACTATCCATTTTTCTAATTTTCTTGGTCTCCCAAACAGGAATTCTTCACCCCAATTCAACAGGAAGCAATTCTAAAAAGAGTGGTCCCAGTCTCTTAAATTAGGGGCATGGGTTTGGTTACTTTATAAATTATACATATGTGGACATTTTAAGGGATGATACAAATAGTTATGGTCTTGGATAGAGAGAAAATGCAGGAGAGAGGTTAGATTAAGGAATTTCTTTTCTCTACCCTTTTGTCTTTCTTCCTTAGATAAAGGGAAGGGGATTGAAAAGAAAAAAGGGTGGGGGATAACTACAAGAAATTAGACAAATGGGGTAGATTACTGAATCTACTCTTAAACCAAAAAACACTTTATAGCCACAATCTTACATTGGAAGAGATCTTTATGTTTTGTTGCATTGGTACAAAACTTTGTACATTGATACAGATTCAAGGCTTTCATTGGTATGAGGTTGGATATTGATACAAAATTTAAGATTAATTTGTTATAACATAATATTTGTATGTTTCAACTCTTGTATAGGTTTTATGACTATGAAACTCATTTAATAATACCAGGTTTAGTCCCAGTCCTTTCAACAGCTTCTAGTACAAACTTTAAGATAATTAAGTAATGTAAGTTAATAGTCAATCAATTGAACCCATGGTCATATTAGATTGTACTCTCAATTGTCCCAAAATTATAATCCTGTTGCTTGGTCTAATATACTATAAATAGACAGAAGATGGTCTATCAGAGATTCACAGAATACGGCATTTAAAATTATTTCATTATTAAAAGATGTAGTGAGTTGACCTAATGCCGTTTATATTCTACCATTAATACTGCTTCCTCAAGAGGCGTTGCCCATAACAAGCAGTCCATCACGTACTCAGGTGATCTCATGTGAACCTTCTCCTAATGTCCACCAGTCAATAAAAGACTACAGCCTATGATTAGGCAGTGGAGGGGAAAGGTGGGACAGGAGGTTCGAGAGTGGGAGGCGGGCAGGAGGAGAGTAGGAAGGGAAGTGGAGAAGAGGACAGAGGTAGAGGAGAAGAAGCCATGATGGATCAGAACCACGTAACTGAGAGAAACTGCTAATAGCAAGAGGTCTTACAGCTGGGGAACAAGTTAGTATAGTGTTGTATCTGTCCAATCTGACATATAACTTATAACATCTGGATTATGCTTGTCGTTCAAGTTTAATAGGGTTAGGGATTCCAACAACAAAAAGATCTTTTGACTATGAGACAAGTCTGCTCCTGGCAATATCCTATTCCATTTCAAAGAAGATGATGAGCACCAATAACTCCACGTGGAGTTGCTTCAACTGTGGCAAGCTAGCCACCGGTAAAGAAAATGCCATGCTTCAACTGCAGACATGCTGTCCAGAAAGGACAAACGGATGCAGGGAAGTCGACTGCCAAGCTCTGCCAATACAGGGTAAGCAAGTCTTTCCTAAGTCCTGCTTCAGAAAAAGTGTGTCACACTCTGGGCCAGAAGGCTGAAGACAGTCGCTCCAACGTTATACAGACAATACTGGGACTGTTCAATCGCCTGTCGCTGTCATTTCTATAATTTTCAGAAGCTGCATCTCTGAGCTTCCTGCATACTCGGGTAATATTTATTCCTTCTTGGGTCTCTTGGAGTTGAAGAATGGATAGTCATAATCTCACTCAAGCCTAAGTTGTTTAAGATTTAAGAAGATGGGCTGGAGAGATGGCTCAGCGGTTAAGAGCACTGACCGCTCTTCCAGAGGTCCTGAGTTCAATTTCCAGCCACCACATGGTGGCTCACAACCATTGTTAATGGGATCCGATGCCCTCTTCTGCTGTGTCTGAAGACAACGACAGTGTATTTATATATAATAAATAAATAAATCTTTAAAAGCAATTTACCTGTCAATTAAAAAGCCTATGGCTCATGACTTAGGCAAGAAGTAGAGGTGGGACATCTTAGAGAGAAAGAAGGGATTCTGGGAAAGAGGCAGGAACAGGGAGATTTGCTGGGAAGTTGCGAGGAGACAGACAGATGCATGGTACATGAGCATAGGTCACCAGCCATGTTGCAGACTGTATGTTAAAATAATTGGGTTGGGGTTGGGGATTTAGCTCAGTGGTAGAGCGCTTGCCTAGGAAGCGCAAGGCCCTGGGTTCGGTCCCCAGCTCCGAAAAAAAGAACCAAAAAAAAAAAAAATTGGGTTATCTAAGTTTTGATCTCATCAGAGTAGAGCCTAGCTATATAACCAAGGTATTTGTAAATATATTTTGAGCCTGAGTTTTATTTCTGGGAGTGTGGGGCTGGAAGGAAGAACCAGACATTCCTTCTATAGAAACCAATTCTCTTTTTCTTTTCTTCTTCTCCTCCTTTCCCTCCTCCTCCTCCTCCTCCTCCTCTTCCTCCTCCTCCTCCTCCTTCCTCCTCCTCCTCCTCCTCTTCTGCTTTTTGGTTTTTCAAGACAGGGTTTCTCTGTGTAGCCTGTCCTGAAACTAGGTCTGTAGACAAGGTGGTCTTGAACTCAGAGATCAATCTGCCTCTGCCTCCTGAGTGCTGAAATTAAAGGCATGAGCTCCCACTCCCAGTCAAGTAGGTAGATTTCATGTGAGTGTATGGGCTAAATTCTCAGATACATTTTGTAAAAAACAAAACAAAACAGAATGCCAATTATTTTTTTCTCTCCTACCCACTTTGAAAAATCTTACTATGTAACCCAGGTTAGCAGGAGCTCATAATGTAGCCCATGCTAGCCTCAAATTCTTGCCTACTCTTTCACGTATGCTCTCAAAACAGAATGACCCCGGAATTAAGACTACATGAAGATACAAGGGTTATCCTTTTACTAAAGATGATGGCAATGGTCTTTGATCTAAAAAAGACCCTCTCTCAGACAAAATAATAACAGACAAATAAAATTCATATGAAACAAATTATCTAGACCAGATTAAGAACTCCGGGGCAGGATCCCTATTGGTGTAACTGCATAGCTGTTCTTACACTGTACGTTATGATTTCTGTCTGACTAAGTTCTGTGGATAGTCTCACCTTACTGATGCGGTTCCAGCCTGAAGACCTTCAAATCTCAGGAAATAGAGTAATTACAGAGTTGCTATTTAGGACTTTTTTCTCTAGACCATCTGTTTAAAATGGCTATTAAACAGTTTTATATTTTCTATTATAATTCAAATCCATTTAGAGTCTAAATTTTAGGCTTTTCTTGTTGCAGTTTCATATAAGCCTTATCACCTCTACATACGGTGGAAAAAAACCCATGCCATAGGATATAAACAAATGACTCACCTTGGATGATTCCATCATCTTCTGCTATATTAAGAAACTCAATATGTCATGACGTCTTTCTGTCCTGATTCCAGGGAGAAATCTTTGGAACCTAAGAACACATCGACCTTTTGTTTGTCTCTCACAGAAACTGTTTTACTCCTGAGCGATGTGGCCTGTGGAGAAACGAGATACATTATGTTAGTAAATATCATTAATTTGGAGGTATAAATCTTGGTTTTCTCTTGATGAGAACTCAAATGATTTAAAGTCTTACAACAGAACCTTGTAAATCAACCTCCCCAAACCCCATAGATCACACATCCATGCAGCCCAGGACTCACACCCTCTAAAGACTTGTCTGGGGAATCCCGCTAGTCCTTTATATACCGGGCATTTGCTCTCTCGGGCCAGAACGCTATGATGTTCAGATGCTCCATCATCTAATCCGCAGGCGTCACCAAAGAATGGAGGAATAGAATCATTCTCGCCACGGAATGCAGCAGCAATGGAAGCCTCAACCTGCTCCCTGAGGCGCGCGCACGCGCGCACGCACACACACAAACACACGCGCGCGCGCGTACACACATATGCAAACATACACATGCACACGTGCGCGCACACACACATATGCAAACATACACATGCATACGCGTACACACACGCATATATGCGCATACATGTACACACAGACGCTCGCATGAGTACACACACACACACACACACACGCAAACACACACGTGTACGTGCACACACGCGTGCCTCTGACCTTCTCTTCTTGCACCAATGTCCTACCTGGCATTTGCCTGCAGTTCCTCAGAATGCCTCGGGCTATACTTCGCTTTAATTCTGATCAAAACCAGGATCACAATTAAACCTTCATCTTGCCAACCTTGCTACTCTGCACATGCGCAGTGAGTCTGTCCTAGAGCTCTGTACTGGCTCCAATCAGATCCTGAATGCTCTGAGGTTGTTGACTTTGCTCCTGGGAGATTACCTCACCTGTCACCGTCACACTCCCAGAAATCACTTCCGGAAGCCCCACCCTCCCCAACACAGCCTAAGTAGCTGAAACGGTATTTTTTTGGTTTGCTGCTTTAACTGAAAGACCCTCAGATTGAGGAGACTCACTCCAATCCTGAGGACACCCACCACCGCACGAACACACGGGACTCAGTCTTGATGTAAAAACAAGAGGTTTACTCGGGATACCAGTGCGCTGGGGCTTGACACTGTCCTCACGCAGGAGGGATGTGAAGAGCCTCAAACAGCAGAAATATATATTTCTGCTGATATATATATATATATATATATATATATATATATATATATACACTGTAGTATATATAGTCATTACAAGGCCACACAGCTTTATTAGCTCAGCTATTCCGGTGCCAAGGATATCTGACTTGGCAGATGTTTCCCCTCCTGGAGCTCCCAGGACAAGGCCACAGCTATGTCAGCACAGCTTTTCCAATATCACTTAAGAAATGGCTGCACTAAGTCACACGGGGATCTTTCAAACTTACCACATGGGACCTAAAGCTCAGCTTGGTCCATCTATTTATAACTATTAAGTGACACTCTAAGACCACCCTGCTATATGACTTAGTTGTCCTTTCTAAAACCATAATCTAAACTAATGTGTATTTAAGGCTCCTGTCTTACTTACTTTCTTTTTTCTTTTTTTTAAACAAGATCACAAATATACTTTTATTTATTTACTCTCCATTAGTTTAAGTCCAGGATGGGTATAGCATCACAGATTCGGTGTCCAGTGGCCTTTGCAGGAAGGTTGCTTCAGAATTTGAAACGAACCATGCCACTGTTTCCGTGGGCTCAAATTATTTTTCCCCAGATCACTCTGGTTTTATTTCGTTTACCTCCAGGAGTCACTGTATTGTTTTTTGCTTTGTACACACAAGCACACCTCTTGTCTAAGTAGAACTCAGTTTTATCTGGGCATAAACGCCTTCAATTTTTTTTCTTTCTTTCTTTTTCTTTCTTTTTTTTTTTTTTTTTTTTTTTTTTGGAGCTGGGGACCCGAACCCAGGGCCTTTGCGCTTGCTAGGCAAGTGCTCTACCACTGAGCTAAATCCCCAACCCCCAACGCCTTCAATTTTAAGAAGAGCCATGTGCTCTCTTTGGTTCCAGAGGCCTAGCTTGTAGCCAGCAAAAATGGCCTTGCACCACAGCCTTCCAGACATACTTGGTTTTTTTTTTTTTTTAGAAGTCCTGTTCCCAGCAGGCCTCCAAAGGCACCGAGATGACTGAAACAGCCTGTCTTACTTTCTAATACAATGGTCCAAGTTATTTAAATTCATGTTCTAAGCTCATATTAAGGAATTCTGTAAGAACCAGTCTCGGGAAATATAGTTATTACAGGTTGCTACTTAGAAATTTGTTCACTAACCATCTAATTAAATAGCTATTAAAGCTTTATATTTTCTCTTATTATGATTCACGTCTATATAGAGACTAATTTTAGGCCTTTCCAGTTACAGATTCATGTATGCCTCATTACTTCTATGTGGGGGAAAAAACTGCCGTAGGATATAAACAAATAACTCACCTTTGACTTAATTATTGTCTTTGGATTTTACTGCTGTGAAGAGACACCATGACCAAGGCAACTCTTATAAGGACAACATTTAATTGGAGTATGGCAGCATCCAGGCAGGCATGGTGCAGGAGGAGCTGAGAGTTCTACATCTTCATCTGAATGCTGCTAGGTGAATACTGGCTTCCAGGCAGCTAAAATGAGGGTCTTAAAGCCCATGCTCACAGTAACACACCTACTTCAAGACCACACCTCCAAATAATGCCACTCCCTGGGCCAAACATATTCCAGTCCCTGGCCCCCGTAGGCTTGTTCAAACCTGAGTCTATGGGGCCATACCTAGACACAGCATAATGGAAAATACATTTAGCTGAACTTCAGCAGTCCCTATAGTCTATCACAGTCTCAACAATATTTAAAAATCTTAAGTTCTAGCTCAGTGGTAGAGCACTTGCCTAGCAAGCGCAAGGCCCTGGGTTTGGTCCCCAGCTCCGAAAAAAAGAAAAAAAAAATCTTAAGTTCTAGGTCTCCTCTGAGATTCAATCACTAAACTGTAATCCCTTAAAGTCAAAAGCAAAACACATACCTTAAATATCACAGGATATACCACCATTCCAAAATGTCACAGTGAGTAAATACTGGACCAAACAGACCAAAAACCATCTGGGTAAATTCCCAAACTCTGCATCTCCATGTCTGATATCAAAGCAGTCCAGATCTCCAACTCCTTTCATCTTTGTTGACTGCAACAAACTTGTTTCTCCTGAGCTGGTTCCCCTCCCTGTGAGCAGCTTTCCTCAGTACATTTCCCACAGCCCTGGCATCTCTCCATCTTTTGGGGTCTCCAAGGTAACTTCAAATTTCAGTTTCTTGTTCCAATGTCTGAGATCCACACATAATCAAAGGGCTTGGGTCACTTCTGCAGCTCTGCCCTCTGTAGCGCTCTAAGCTCAGGTTGATCCACTCCATTGCTGCTACTGTTTTTGGTGATCATCCCATGGTACTGGTCTCTCCAATATCGTGGGGTCTTCTGCTGGAACTAGGCTTCACCAATAGCCTCTCACAGGCTCTCTTCATGTGTCAAGCCTCAAATTCTTTGCCTGATCCCTTCAGTCCTAGGCAATCAATTGTAACTAAGGCTGCACCTTCACCAATGCCCTGGCCTCTCTCAGTGCCAAGCCTCAGCTGTTCTTCATGACACATTCATGTGTTCATGCCTTCAAAACCAGTACCACCTGGGTGATTCTTACACATTATCAAGTCCAGATGAAGCACATGGTACAACTTTGGCTATCTTTGGAATATACCTTCTTTGTGCTCTCAGAAATCCTCCCAGAAGATTTAACCTGAGGGATGTTAGCCTCTTTTTAATCGTCACTAATTTATTAGCTCTGGCTGAGCAGCATCAATTGTTCCAGTAGTTTCCTTCCACTCTTGATTCTAAAGTCAGAGGCACATGGCGGAAGATGCTGAGTTCTGCTGCTTGCTGGAGTTGGAACATGGCCACCCTTATTCTATCACATCCTCACCAGCTTTCTGTTTTCTAACTCCTTCACTGCCTAAGCTTGGCAGTCCTGGAACTTGCTCTGTAGATTGGCCTTGAATTCAGTGATCTGCATGGCTCTGTCTCCTGAATGCTGGGATTAAAGGCATGTACGACTGTACCTTGACCTATTTTTTTCTACTTAGAAGTGACTCTGTACCAGACTGGCCTTGAACTCAGAGATCTTCTTGCCTCTACCGCCATGCCTGAAACTTGCTTCCATGTCACTGCTCCCTTAATTTTATCTCCTAGAACAAAGGAGATAAAATTCCATTCTACTTCTTACTGCCCCTTTAATACTTCAAGCATACATTTTGTATTTGCTCTTTTTAAGCTTGGTACCCCTCATCAAAGTGCTCTTCATGAGACTAAACTCTATAGCACACAGTCTAAACTGGGTTGTTTTAAGACCTCCTTTTTTTTTCAATGCAATTAATTTGACTCCCTTCACCTTAGCCTCAGGCAGACTCTTCAGACAAGGGCAAAAAGCAGCCACGTTCTTCACCAGACTATCACAAGAACATAGTTTTGGTCACATACTAAAATTCTTCTCCACTGAAACCACCACATCCAAGCATCCACAGATCCAATCACCCTCAGCAACAAAGTCTTCCATATTCCTACTAGGATAAACCATTAATCCTCACTTAACGCATTGCACCGCTTTCCAAAGTCCCAAACAACATTCCTCCAAACAAAAGCATAGTCAGGCCTATCACAGCAATACCCTAATCCCTGGTACCAACTTCTGTCTTAGGGTTTTATTGCTGTGAACAGACACTATGACCAAGATCATTCTTATAAAGGACAACATTTAATAGGGCTGTCTTACAGAATCAGAAGTTCAGTCCATCATCATCAAGGTAGGGGCATGGCAGCATCCAGGCAGGCATGGTGCAGGAGGAGCTGAGAGTTCTACATCTTCATCTGAAGGCTGCTAGGAGAAGACTGACTTCCAGGCAGCTAGGATGAGGATCTTAAAGCCCATGCGCACAGTGACACACCTACTTTAAGACCACACCTCCAAATAGTGCCACTCCCTGGGCCAAACTACTACAATCATCTTCATTCCAGAGAGAAAATCTTTGGAACCTAAGAATACATTCTCACTCTTGAGTCCCCCTTTTGTTTGTCTCACAGGAATTGTTTTATTCCTGAAAGCAACGGCCTGTGGAGATACCAGATACATCATTTTAGTGAATATCATTACTTTGGATGTGCAAATCTTGGTTTTCTCTTGATGGGAACTCAAATAATTTAAAGCCTCATGCTAGATGTCACAAACGGTGGGTATGAAAAAAGATGGAGTATGGCATCATGGCATATCTTGCTGATCCTGGCCACATCTGGGCCAGGCCCAGGTCACATTCCATCCTTAAGAACCATGGCTCTGAGTTAGAGAGGTGGCTCATTGGTTAAGAGTTCATGCTTCTCTTCCAAAGGATCCAAGGTCAGTTCTCAGCAGCCAAACTGGGCAGTTCATAACGGCTTATAACCCCAGATGTACCTCCCATACGATATACACTTACATGGACATATATACATAAATAAATCTTAAAGAAAAGAAAAACCCTGGCTCTTGCTGGAGAGATGGCTCAGTGGTTAAGAGCACTGACTGCTCTTCCAGAGGTCCTGAGTTCAAATCTCAGCAACCACATGGTGGCTCACAGCCGTCTGTAATGGGATCTGATGCCCTCTTCTGGTGTGTCTGAAGTCAGCTTCAGTGTACTTATACATAATAAATAAATCTATTTTAAAAAAGAAAAAAAAGGGGTTGGGGATTTAGCTCAGTGGTAGAGCACTTGCCTTCAGGGCGCAAAGGCCTTGGGTTCGGGTCCCCCAGCTCCAAAAAAAAAAAGAAAAAAAAAAAAAAAAAAAAAAAAAAGAAAACCCTGGCTCAACTTGCAAATTGCAGGCTGAAGCAAGTCACATCAGCATGTCAAATAAACATAAACAATACTCAGTGTAAGTATAACAAACTCCAAAAAAAAATGACATTCTAATACACATGGGTACTTACAGTTGTGTTCCTTCATTGTTATGGTATAAGTCACATTTAACTAGATGTGAAGTCAGAGTCAAAGACTTTACAGGTATGGATCATCCAGGGATATTTTCTTCCTAAGAATAACCCCCAAGGAAATGCCAAGATAAAAAAGGAAAACTCCTACTTTACAAACTTGTAGATAAGAAAAACAAAAATTCTACTTTATATAACAATATTGGCAAGTGCAACGTGTTCTAGACTTACAAACTATACCTGTAGAGAGTGTTCAGCTGGTTAGCATGACAGCAGACTGACTATCAAACTACTAATGTCGAAGCAGGCCACAGTAAAGCCTTAATTTCCAATGACCAGACTCTGATAGTCCAGGTAAGAAGACACAGTGTGGGTGACAACATCGGAAAGTTAGACTGAGCAAGATCAGAGCAAGAGGCTTCTGACTTACCTTTGTGTCTCAATCTTTGTGCCTCAATACAGAGAAGACTGTGACTGAAATCTCATCTCCATTTTTCTGGAGCTGAAGCAGTGCCTCAGGGGTTTAGAGGACGCTCTGTTCTGGCAGAGCACCTGGGTTGAGTCCCCAGCGCGCACATGGTAGTCACAACCATCCTCTATTCCCATTTCAGGGGACCCGGTGCCCTCTTTTTTTTTTTTTTTTTTTCCAGAGCTGGGGACCGAATCCAGGGCCTTGCGCTTGCTAGGCAAGCACTCTTCCACTGAGCTAAATCCCCAACCCATTCCAGTGCCCTCTTCAGAATCTGTGGATATATGCAGGCAAATACTAATATAAATATTTCTAAATGAATAAACCTATTAGGGTTTAAAGGAAAAGAAGAAGAATTCTCCACAAAAGAGGCAGCTTGTGGTAATAAGGCCGTGAGAAGATCAGTCACAAAGAGAGACCTCTAGAGGGATGGGGTTGGACATGCTTAGGGATAAATTTGATAACAGGGAACCTGTAGAAGAGAAGACCTGAAGGCCAATGTGGTCCTAGGAGCTTTTCTTTTTTATCTTTTTTTTCCCTTTTCTGATACAGTCTCCAGTAGGCTATGGTGGCTTTAAACTATATAGTCAAGGAGGTAACTGGGACAGAAGGCGTGGGTCACATGCCCAGCTGGATTTTCTTTCCTCTTTATTTCCTTCCTTCCTGTCCTTCTTTCTATCTTCCTACCTTCCTCCCTCTATCTTTCCTCCTTTCTTTTAGTTTATTTTAACAGGATTAGCTCTAGTTATCCCTGGCTGTCCCGGAACTCACTCTGTAGACCAGGCTGGCCACAAACTCAGAGATCTGCTTGACTCTGCCTCCCAAGAGCAGGGATGAAAAGCATGCACTGTCAGCTTAGATTTTCTTTTTTTTTTTTTTTTGGTTTTTTTTTTCGGAGCTGGGGCCCGAACCCAGGGCCTTGCGCTTCTTAGGCAAGCGCTCTACCACTGAGCTAAATCCCCGACCCCTTAGATTTTCTTTTAAAAGAACTAAAACTTGTATAAAGAACTGAGTATAGCCAAGTGTGATTAAAGTCTGTGATGGAGAACAAATAGGAATATTTCTCTGCTTAGGGAGAGTTTGTGTGCAGCACAAGATTAAAAAAACTGGAGAAAGAAGGAAAACTTATTCAGTTTGCTTAAAAATCTTTTCATTGGGACTGATAGGTGGGTAGTGAAGATAATTTTCTGAGACAAGAATGGAATGGAGAGCATCACTTTCAGGTTTGTTATTGCTAACAAAGGAGCACAGCCAGACCTAACTAAGCACTATTGTACTCCGATGATAATTCTTTACAGAGAGCATCTCCTAGAATCCAAACGGTGAAAAGTTTCATAATTTCTGCTGTTTCTCAGGAAGACAGGGTCCTAATGTCCTCACAATTACGTGTTTTCCAGTCAAGGAAACCCACAACACAACAGAATTTTGTAAATCAACCTCCCAAGCCTCATAATTCACTGGCATCCAAATGACTGATCATCACTGTCTTCACCAACAAAAAGATCGCACATGGATGCCGTCCAGATCTCATAGGTTTACAAACCTAGAAAGCAAGTCCCCCCTCCCCAACCCCACAAGGGCTTGTCTGGGGAATCCCACTAGCCCTTCATGTACCTGGCACCGACACCTACTTTCTCAGGCCTGAATGATCTGATATTCAGACGCTTCTCCATCAATGAATCAAGTCACTCTCCCTGACAGGGTGCAGCATCAGCGATGACACCCCCATCTTCCCTCATCCCCCCACTCCCAACCCCCATTCTCACCCCCAGCCACCTCCCCCAACCTCCTACCAGGTGTTTGGCCGCAATCCCTCAGAATGTTCCAGGCCACAACTCACCTTAATCCTCTCCAAAACCAGGACGCCCCCTAACGCCCTTCTGCGCATGCGCACCAAGCCTGTCCAAGGCATCCGTGCTGGCTTCAATCAGATCCTGAACGTTCTTCGAGTTTGCCAAAGACCAGGATGGACACAGGCTTTGCTCCCCACAGGACCATATCATCTGTCACTCGCTTCACTCATGCTTACTGCAGACCTGATAGCTGCAGAGTCGATGTGGCCCATTAGAGGATGTGTCCATGTAGAACTACATTTCCCAGAGATCCACTGGCACAAATGTGCCAGGGACTAGAGGTGGGCTTCACTTCCGGAACCCACCCCACACCCCACCCTACCTCGGGTACCACAACATACTTGTTTCCGTAAGATGATGTCATCAGCAATGTCCTTTTGTGTTGTATTGTCTCACTGACCTGAATATTAATTTTTAAAACTTTATTTTAAAATTTGTTTATTTCATGTGGATTAGTTCTGTCTCATGCTTGTGCACCATGTGCATGTTTAGTGCCTACAGAGGCCAGAGAGAGGGTGTTGGATCCTCCTAAAACTGTTGTGAATTCCCATGTGGGTGCTGGGAATTAAACTTATGTCCTTTAGAAATGCACCACTGGGGCTGGAGAGATGGCTCAGAGGTTAAGAGCACTGACTGCTCTTCCAGAGCTCCTGAGTTCAAATCCCAGCAACCACATGGTGGGTCACAACCATCTGTAATGGGATCTGATGTCTTCTTCTGGTGTGTCTGAAGACAGCTACAGTGTACTCATGCATAAAATATTAAGAAAATAAAGGTAGGGGTTGGGGATTTAGCTCAGTGGTAGAGCACTTGCCTTGCCTAGCAAGCGCAAGGCCCTGGGTTTGGTCCCCAGCTCCGAAAAAAAAAGAAAAGAAAAAAAAAAGAAAGAAAAGAAAGGTAGACATTGTCCCAATTCAGGCAGTGAAACAAAACCACACTGCTGATTAGCACTGGTACAAATATCCTCAGATGGTAATCAAAAGTGTCCCTTAACTCTGAAATATAAAAAGAAATGAGACTTCTTATCTCCAGTGCTACTCCCACAAAAGAAAAAATGTAAGTTAATCTCCATGATTTTCAGTGGGGATACAGAAAAGGAGACAACATAGAGTTTGAGGAACGGAATCTACAGAACAACCTCCAAAGAATAAAAGAACCAAAGGCAAACTCATTCAAAGTGGGCATGGAGGATGCAGGACAGCTCTGGCCTAGGGATCTATCTCAGAGAACTGTGCCACTGATGAAGTGAGATGAAGATGAGAGATGAAGAAAAACCAGTTGTACCTTTGGCAGTCACGTATCCTGCCAGGTTATTGTAATTTCCTTAGAACTGAAAATTCTGTTCTACATGGAAGATGGAGAATCCTAAGACTCAGGAGCTGAGCAAAATTCACACACTCAAGTATTCCCTGAATCTCGAAAGATTGACTTCTTCGGTATCAGATAAACTCTTAACAATTTTGGGTATGAGGAGAACCTGACTCATGAGTTGAGTCCAGGTTATGTGTAAATCATGAAATGGTCAGAACACTGTGGCCATGAAATGTGAAAACAAGCTTTACACTTCCCACACCAATGGAGAGTTGCTTGGATAAACGCAGAGAAGAATTTTGTCAAAAACCTGGTAGAAGTATGGAACGCTTTAATTTTAGATGATGTTTGTGGTGTTGAATGTGAAATTGCATTTTAGCCTTGTCTGTACACAGCTTCTAGAAAATGCAAAACCACCGTACTGAATACCGTACTGTTATATTAATAGCTCCATTACAATAGTATGTGCAGCAAAATGAATATTTACTAAATCACAAAAACCCTTATTTTCACTTTAAAGTCTAGAAAACAGAAGTGTTATTTTATTCAATTACATTTTCTTATCTACCAGGGGAGGAATGTGTGCTTGGGAAAATATGCCGGTACAGGTCAGAAACAAACTATGAGAGTTGCCTTCACCCTCAAAAATGTAGGTCCCCGGGCTTGAACACAAATTTAGAGACTTGGTGGGAGGCACCTTGACCTATTGAACCATTTTGTTGGCTCAAGAATACACAAAACCATTTCCTCATCTGTCGATTTTGTAATTTACCGACGGAAGAGGGAACAGAGAACAGAGCAAGGAAAGTAAACGTTAGGATAAAATCGTTTTAGCTCAGTATCTCTGGCCCCAAGACAGGGGCTGAGCACAGGGAATGGTGAGGGGGGGTACTGTAAATGAGAGGACAGGGCCGAACGGTGACAGGTAGGGGGTGGGGCTGCATTGCGGGGGGGGCTGGCCGGTGACAGGCAAGGTGTGAAGAGGTGGGCTGTGAGGGCGGGACTGAGCGATGACAGGCAGGATGAGGGGACCGGGCTGAGCTGTGACTGGGAAGGTGTGAAGGGGCGGGCCGTGGGGGCGGGGCTGGCCGGTGACAGGCAGGGTGAGGGGGCGGCTGTAGAGCAGAGGGCTGGGCTGAGCAGTGACAGGGGTGGGGGGGTGGAGCTGGGTTGTGGGCGGGGCTGAACGATGACAGGCAGGGGGTGGGGCTCAGGTGTGGGCGGGGCTGAGCGATGAGAGACAGGGCCTGTGGACCCGGCTGTGAACCTTCAAAGCTAGGATAGACTGACATGGGGCGAGGCCACTGAGGGGTAATAGATCACAACAGAACTGAGGGGCGGAAGACCCGGGCACTCGCCGAAGCAGGGTCTCGTGATCTCGTGGACACTGGCGATGGAGCATCACACACACAGGATAATAGTGCTCCAGGATAATAGTGAGCTGCGCAGACTCTCGTCTGTGAAACACAGTGGGCTGCGCAGTCAGGGGTTCGAGGGTGAGGTCGAAGCTAAGGGACCTCCCTTCCACCGTTCATGGGCCCACAGCCCAGTGCGGGAGCTCGGGGGTGACGTCACAGCACCGACCGGGGCTCTTTTCTCCCAGCCGACGCTTTTCCGGGTTATGAACCACCCCTCCATGTGTAGTACTCAGGACACACGTGGGTGCTCGTCCCGGCTATAGTGGATAATCCCAGGTATGTGACAGGTGTACTGACCCCGGTGTCCAGGAGATAACACACGTGACATCACGATAAAGGAGCAACTTGACTTACAGCACAGACCATGCCCCCTCAGTGAGACCACACCCCCTCCTTAAGGCCACACTTACCCGCTAGTGACAACACGGGGCTCTGCCTCCTGTCAATCAGGAGCCAAGCTCAGAAGCGGCCACTGAGGGGAGGAGCACTGTCCTTCCGGCCCCGCCCCTCGCTGGCCTTTCTCTCTGACCCCGCCCCCCGCCTGGTTCTACGCTGCGCGCTAGCACGGTTTTGTCCCGCCGCACGGAGCCCTTCACGTACGCTCATGCGCCGTGCTGTCCTTCTTGTCTGTCACTGCTTCACCCACCCCGGTGCGCGCGCACGCGCCATGCTGTTCCCTCGCGTCGCCGCGCTCCCGGGCATCTGGCTCCTGCGTGTGCGGCGTGTCCAACACGCTCTGAGCCTCGCGGGGACCCTGCCACGTCCCGTCCGCGCTGTCAGCGCCGGGAGCCGGGCATTGGGGAGCGTGTGGGCATCAGACGGGCCCGTGCGAGGCGGAGGCCGGGAGGATCCACGTGAGGACGAAGAGGAGGAGGATGAGTTGCTCCGCGTACCGCCCCTCCTGCCCTTTGACGCACAGCGCGTGTGCGTCCTGCATCCTGACGTCAAACGCCCGGCCGGAAAAACGCCTCGCAGCACAGGTAACCGGTATGGCGAGAGTGGAGACAGAGTAGGGAAGCCGGAAGGGGCGGGGACCTGAAGGCGGAAACGCGCGGTGCTATCGGGAGGCCGCCGGACGGAGGGCTGACGGGAAGGAACCGGGGCGGCGGTGCCGCCTGAGGGCGGGGCCGGAAACGATGGAGGCATCAGAGCGCCGCGGCCGGAAGAGATTGCAGAGAGGACCGAAGTGGGTACTGAGAGCGGAAGGGAGGAGCTACGGGTCAGACTGACAGGCGGGTGGAGGTCTGGGAGGAGCGGATCCAAAACAAGGACAAGCCGAGGGAGGAGCACTGGGGTGATCTGATGGACATCGGCATGGGGTACGCACTGTGGAAAGTCGGATTGGCTGGGGATCGTGGCTACTCTGAGCGTGGAGTCGGAGTCTGGGGAGTTTGAGGGGGCGCGATCTGGCTGAGAGTGGGATGGTACCTGGGGCTACTCCATAGGTGGGGCTGCGTGTGCTCCGGGTTGTGTGTGGGTAAGGTGTGCGTGAGATTTAGGGGCTGCTCTGGGGCGGGGCTTTCTTTAAATTGTAGGCGGAGTCTGGGGGGAAACTTCGGACGGTGGGGGCGTGCCCTTGACGTTCGGTGCCTTGCCCTAGTCAGTCGAACATTGGAGTTCCGCAGGGCGAGCTGTTTGGGGGCGTGGTGTGAGCCGCAGGGTGGGGGCGTAGGGTGGGGGGAGGAGGCGGGCCTGGCGTGGGCTCGCTTCCATCCCGGACCTAACCTCCGCGCCAGCAGCGTTCCGGGTCCTCCCTGCCCGGCTCTTGACCGCGGGACCCGTGTGTCCCCGCAGCGGAGTGGCAGGTGGCAGAGGCAGCCGCGCTCGTGCGCGCGCTCCCGGGATGGTCGGTCGCGCGGACCCTGGTGGTGTCCAGCGCAGCGCCTGGCAGCAGGCAGGTGTTCGGCAAGGGCAACTTCCGGGACCTGACAGGTGAGTGGTACTACACCCTTGCTGCTGGGCGTGCCTCCGTGCGTGTGTGTGAGTGACAGGTGAATGTGTGTGTGACAGGTGAGCGGTACTACACTCTTGGCTGCTGGGCGCGCCTCCGTGTGCATGCGTGACAGGTGTGTGTGTGTATGTATGTGACAGGTGAGCAGTATTTCACCATTGCTGCTGAGCGCCCGTGCGTGTGTGTGTGTGTGTGTGTGTGTGTGTGTGTGTGTGTGCGTGCGCGCGCGTGTGTGTGCGAGTGCGTGTCTGCTGCCTCTACCCAGGCGGGTGTAGATGTCGCCTCCCAGGACACACCGCCTCCCCCACTTCTGACCCCTGACGGCCACTCCCTGTGCTCCAGAGAAGATCAGGGGATGCCAGGATATCACATCGGTTTTCCTGAACGTGGAGAGGATGACGCCACAGACCCAGGTTCCCGCGTGTTCTCTGCTCCCCACGTGACCCATGATACCACGTGACCCCGTGACTGATCCCCGTATGACCCCCGTCTCCTCAGAAGGAGCTGGAGACCGCGTGGGGCTTGCGCGTGTTCGACAGATTCACCTTGGTGCTTCACATCTTCCGCTGCAACGCGCGCACCAGGGAGGCCCGGATGCAGCTGGCGCTGGCCGAGATTCCGCTCCTCAGGTGCGCCGTGCTGTCTGTCCCCCCCCCGCACGTCCTCCACTCGTGTTTTCACCATCTGCGGTCCTAGCGCGTCTGTGGGTGCTGCAGTGTTTGTGGTGCTCCCCGCAGCCCTCCCCGCGCACCCTCGCATGTCTGTGGATGCTGCGGGGGTCTCCAAGTTTCCTCTCGCGTTTCCGCTGAACACACCCCGGACGCTGAGGCACGAGTGCTCCCGTTCGTCTTCCCCCAGGTCCTCCGTGAGCGGGGACTCTGAGCAGCAGGATCAGCAAGGCTGGGGCTCCCGGTACATCATGGGGTCAGGTAAGCCCCGGGGCGGATGACAGGGAGACGGTGGGGAGACGGGGTGGGGTTGGGGGTGGGCGGAGCACGTTACTGAGCCCTGAGATCACAGCGGGAGAGGGGGCACGAGGGACATTGCAAGGTATGGTGAGTCCATGTGACCCCTGACCCTTCCATGACTCCTCCTGACCCCCGAGTGCATCTATGCACACGGAGTCTGCTCCGAGCTCAGGGCTGTGTGTAGGGCCGTCGGTGTGACTCTCGCGGGAGGATCCGCGGATGTGTGCCCCGGCTCCTCCCCACCCCGCATCCCCCATACCCCGCACCCCACAAGCATCCCTTGCCCTCCCAGGTGAGTCGTTCTCGGAACTGCGGGCGCGTGCGCTCAGAGACCGGGAGCTGCGGCTCCGCCGTGTCCTCGAGCGGCTGCGGGACAAGCGGAGGCTGATGCGGAAGGAGCGGGTGCGGCGCGAGTTCCCCGTGGTGTCCGTGGTGGGGTACACCAACTGCGGTGAGGACCAAGGGGCGCTGCTCTGGGTGGGCGTGGTGTGAGCAAGGTGCTGCCAGGGCGGGGTGGGCGTGGCCTGTGTGCATGGCGTTGCGCTCCGGGTGGGCAAGGCGCTGCGGGGAGGCCAAAGGAGCCATGGTCTCGCCCGCGCCTCTAGGGAAGACCACGCTCATCCGGGCCCTGACGGGCGAGGCCACTCTACAGCCACAGGACCAGCCGTTCGCAACGCTCGATGTCACGGTGCACGAGGGGCGGCTGCCCTCGCGCCTTCGTGTCCTGTACATGGACACCATTGGCTTCCTGTCCCAGCTGCCGCACAGCCTGATCCACGCCTTCTCTGCCACGCTGGAGGATGTGGCCTACTCGGTGCGTGTCAGTCCAGTGGTTAGAGCCTGACCCCTGCGCAGTGCTCAGCGGTGTGGGGTGTCCCCGCTTCCAGGCCTGTCTGCGACCACTGTTCTCTCGCTTACCTTCCACCTCTGACCCCTGACCATACCCCTTTATGACCCCTGGTCACACCCCACCCAGGACGTCCTGGTGCACGTGACCGATGTGAGCCATCCTGACGCAGAACTGCAGAAAGCCACTGTCCTGTCCACACTGCGGGGCCTGGGTCTGCGCCCTGCACTGCTGGAGTCTGCCGTGGAGGTTCACAGCAAGGTGGACCTGGTGCCTGGGTGAGCATGCTGCAGTGGGTAGCGTGGTGCGGTGGGTAGGGTGGTGGCCCACACCGATCTCCGGGCCCACCCCACATGTGACTCCTTAACCCCACCCCGGCAGGCACACCACGCCATGCTCTGGAGCCCTGGCAGTATCTGCAGTCTCAGGGCGTGGGCTGGACGAGCTGAAGGCGGCCCTGGAGGCGTCAGTGCTGCGCGCCACGGGCAGGCAGCTGCTCACGATACGCGTGCGCCTCGGGGGACCCCAGCTTGGGTGAGTCATGCGTGGGGGCCCACCCGCGCCCGCACCGCTTTCCAGCATGCCTCGCGCCTGGTTCTCCTGTGTGCAGGTGGCTCTACAAGGAGGCCGTGGTGCAGCAGGTGCAGGAGCTTCCGGAGGGCGGTGCGGCTCACGTGACCGTCGTCATCACCCAGGCCGCCTATGGCCGGTTCCAGAAGCTGTTCCCCACTGACATCACTTCTGACCCCCACACTGACTGACAGTTCATTAAAGCCGGTTGTGTTCCCCTTGCCTGCCTGGGTGGTGTCCGTGTCACGTGGGAAAGTGCTGTGCTCAGTGACGGGGGGGGGGGGGCGACAGAGCTTCCTGTGGAAGCTTAGGTGGGGCGAAGGGGGGAAGTCACAGATTTTCCATGGCCAGGGTCTAACGTGGGCTACCAGAGACCACAAAAATAACCGCACGTGTGCGTTACTTGGAAATCCCTTAATCAGCGGAGGACTGAGCCTCTGGCGATGCGCACAGAAGTGACGCAGTCGGAAGTGGCCGCCGTGCGTCCTGCAGCACAGTGGAACATTCGGGGCCCCTGTCCTGCACCAAGTTACTGGAAGTGGTGACGCTTGACTTGGGGGCGTGGAGGTTAGGGAGACACTAGTTTCTGGTTCAAGCTAATGACGTCGCTTACGAAGCCATCTGCACCCACGAAGTCGCCCGCGATGATGTTGGTGCAGTGAGGGCGCTGCCCCGGCTGCTGCGCGCGCACCCACTGGGTGGTGAGCGGGACGCTACGCCGCGTCATCTCCTCCAGGGAGTCCCCCGGGTGCAGGAGGACATAGCACAAGTTCTCGGTGACGTTGATGCCAGCAACGAACAGGCCACCTAGGGTTGTGACGCCATGTTATGTGGATGATGTCACAGGGAAAACCACACCACACAGCCACATAAACACAGCAGACACCTCGTCCCCTCCCTTTGTGACTGATGACATCATCAGGGATGGTAGTTGTGGTGTCAGGATGACACCTAGTGCACCTGTCCGGTGCCCTCCCGATCCCCACGGGCACCATTCACGCCCACGCCGATGTCTGCCCTCATCCCCTGCCAGACGCCTGCCTCATTGCATGATACCTCATCACTGCACTTCCCCGTATCCCATAAGCCATCACCATTGCCCCACATGATGTCACACTGAACCGTATCCCATGTGTCACTGGTCCCCGTGACATCACCACCATCCTGTAATGTCACTAACATTCCTACTCCCATGACATCACTGTTGTCCCCATCCCCCACGATGACAGCACTGAAGTCCCTGTTTCAGAGTGACGTTACCCTGTACCTAAGACGTCACCACGACCTCCCCAAGTGACGTCACCTGGGCGTCCATGGCCCTTCTTGGTCTCCAGGAACTGCAACAGCGCATCGGTCTTCACCGCGTTGCCCCACCAGTATGGGATCGCGGGCCACAGCTCATCATGGCGGCTGACCGTGGCCTCGTCCTCGTACGACACAAGGACCTGCTGCTCGCGCGCCCACAGCTGCCCCAGGGTGGGGACTTCCTGGGTGGAGGGGCAGGGGGTGAGGGCCAGGGTAAGGGTCTCGCCCCTCTCACCACGCCAGCCAAGGACCAGCTCCGCCCCGCCCCGCCCCATCCCCCACCCCGCCCCACGCAGCGGAGGCCCCGCCTCCTCACCCCTCTGGGACACAGCGTGTCCCCGAAAATGTTCACGATGCAGCCCACGAGGTAGTCGTGCATCTCGCGCGTCATCCCCTCGAAGTCCCTGCAGGCCACGATGACCACCTCGCGTGGGTGCAGCTGCAGCCACTCGGCTACCTCGGTGAGGGTGTCCTGGGGGGGCGGGGCGGGCCGGGTCAGGGGTCGGGTCACCAGGGACTAAGCCGGGCGGGACCGGTGTCCACCGGACCCCTCCTACCCTCCATGCTTCCTCCCCTACCAACCAGTGCCCCGCCCACCGCCACCCCCACACCCACTTCGGCCCGGACCTCCACCAGCGCCTTCGTGTACATCATGTGCACAAAGCACAGGTTCCGTGCGGAGCCCCCCGGCGCATGCGCGATCCGCAGGTCCAGGTACCTCACACCTGCATCCAGCTGCCGCGTCACGTCCAGGGTCTGCAGGGTCGGGGTGGACAGCCGAGCACGGGATTTGTGGTGGGGGGAGTGTTTCACCAGGACTCTAGCCCCGCCCACGGAGTTACATCACCGGGCCCTAACCCCGCCCCCACACGTCACCAGGCCCACCCTTACCCCGCCCTCAGACTCGCCCTCGCGCGCGCGCGCACACACACACACACACACACACGCACACACACGCACACACACGCACACACACGCACACACACGCACACACATGCACACAAGCACACACGCGCGCACACGCATGCACACGCCCTCACCTGCGTCACCGCCCATTTCATCACCGCGGGCCCGGTGAGGAATGGCAGGACCCGGCCCAGCAAGTGCAGCAGCCGCGAGCGTGCGCGGGAGATCGGAGACTTACGGTTCAGGCAGTACGTCATCGTGTCGTGGCTCCCTGGGGACATGCACGGTCATCACCACGTCATCGGCCATGCCCCGCTCCCTACTCCCCGCCGGAGCCCGGAGCGGGTCAGGGTCCCCTGTGACTGACAGGTTGGAAGGGGCGGGGCTTAAAGCCCCTGTTAACCCCCGGCCCCTGCCACTCCCCCAGCGCCTGTCACCCCCCAGCCCCCTTCCTCCAGCCCCTGTCACCCCCAGGCCCTGTCACCCCCAGGCTCTGTCACCTCCAGCCCCCCTCCTCTAGCCCTTGTCACTCCCATTCCCTGTCACCCCCGGCCCCTGACACCCCAGACCCGCTCCCCCAGCCCCTGTCACTCCCCCAGCGCCTGTCACCCCCAGCCCCTTCCTCCAGCCCTGTCACCCCCCCAGGCCCTGTCACCCCCAGGCTCTGTCACCTCAGCCCCCCTCCTCTAGCCCTTGTCACTCCCATTCCCTGTCACCCCCGGCCCCTGACACCCCAGCCCCTGTCACCCCAGCCCCGCTCCCCAGCTCCAGTCACCCCAGCCCCTGTTCCCCCCAGCCCTGTCACCCCCCAGCCAGTGGGCGGTCCCCCCAGCCTGACAGAGCCACTGACAGTGATTGACAGCTTCCCCACGGAAGCCCCCTCCCAGTCTGAGAAGGCGGGCCCCGCACTCACCTGGGATGGACAGGTGGTGCAATGGGACGTCCCACAGCCGCGGGCACAGCTGCGACATCCAGTCCGCCTGGTCTCCCATGGGGGCTGCAACTACGGCGGGGAAGGGGGGTGGGGGGCGCAGTGAGTGAGGGGCGCGGCACCCTGAGGGGTCGGGGAGTGGGGTCGAGGTGTTGGGTGGGACAGGGCAGGGCCGTGCAAGACAGAGCTAGAGGGGAAACTGAGGCAGGAGGCTGAACTGTGCTGAGAACCCGCGCTCCACAACCCTGTGCACACCCGGGGACCCCCATTCCCGCCCCTGGGTGACCCCTGGACCCGCTTGCCACCACCTGTGACCCCGTGACCCTCACTGCTCCCCCATACCGGGACCCGCACTCCCCCCACCAGTGTGACCCCGACCCACACCACCCCCCCTGTGACCCTGGAATTTGTGTTCCCCCCCACGTGTGACCGCGTGACCCGGCTGTCACTGACCTGCCCCCTGCAGGTTTCCACTCGCGACGGAGGAAGGGGAGCGCCGACGTCCACGCTGTCCGACCAGCCAGTCTGAGGCCCGCGCTCCCTCCCCGAAGACTGTGTCCCCGGGGGCGTGTCCGCCGTGACGTCACGCACAGTCAGGGCACTGGCGCGCGTACCTTCCGTGCCTACTGTGTGCGCTGGGACGCAGCGCGTTCCTATGCCCTGAGCGGGGACATCACTCACCCTTCCCGCCCTCTCAGCTGTGGTCCGGGATCGGGGGTCGGGGGGTCGCGTGGGAACTGGTTCTGACCGGTTCGCTCTTCAGCCATAACTCTACCCGGGCGGCATCTGAGATACAGAGGGGGAAACTGAGGCACCGCGTCCCTCCCTCGCCAGGCTCCACTGTGTCACAGGCTCCTCGAGGCCACCCCAAAGCCCCTGCGATGGCTTCCCTTACGGGGTCGGGAGGCCCCGCATTCCCCGGTCCTGGCTCCAGGGCCAAACCGCGAGGCTTTTCTTTTTCATCCTTAGGCTACAGAGCAAAGTAAATAAACTGTGTTTCCCGGGCCCACACGGGCCCTTTTATCGCAACATCGCCCGTCACAGCTGCGCAGGTTCGTGGAGAGGACCAAACCTCGACTAAGTTGTTGGGGAAGTTCTGTACAGATAAACCCAGGCGGCATCTTACCATCTGTCCTAGCGCCCACAGTAAATCTTTAGTCCCCTTTTTATGGCCTTTGCTTTTACAGCCTCCTGGAATGTGCTCTCGGTAGCAGAAGCAATGGGCTGCGGACAGAGCCTGGCAAAGCTCTCACTGCAGTCGCGACTCGGAAAGGACCTAATAGCAGTCCCGCTATAAAAGAGCTTAATAATCGCTGATATAATTTTAGGAATTCTTAGAAGAGCATCACTAAGACGTAAGTCATCTATTTGTCTAGACGGCTGCACCTCGGGAAATCTCCATAGATCTGCAGAGCTCTGCTCCGAAGTGGGGACCAATGCCTTGCGGTTATATTTGTACTAACAGGAAAATCATCTTAGTAACAGGAATCCACCTCAAGAGTTCTGCTGGATGCTGAAGAGCAGCTGAGACACAACACGGACTGAGCCGCTATGAGCCATTGCTGGGGTAGGTGGACCACAGCCTGTGAAATGTCCTAATAAATCCACTTTCTACAGACATGCACTCATCCTATCAGATTCATCTAGAGAAATTTACTAACTCAGCTCCGAGCGTGGATGTTTGCTCGCCTTGAGCTGGCTAAGGACGGGGCTCCCTGGGGTTCACCCGCTTCCTGTTTGTCTCCCAGGGTTCTCACCTGGTGGCTGCAGCTTCCCTAAGCTCACCACGAAGGGCTCAACCCAAGCCAGTTTAGAGTATTTGGGGGCAGCTCTCTAGGGGGTTCACTGATCCCAAGGAACCAGAGGGTTCACCAGACCCAAGGAGGTCAGGGAAGTCGCTATGGGGAGGGAGAATTAGGATGGGGGTGGGGAGGAAGAGAGAACAGTGAGCAAGGCGATGAATCTCAGCAGCCACAAACCAAAAATCCTGTTTTCCCAAAATCTCTCTTTAATTATTAATATCCTTGGCCCCCTTCCGCTTGTGGGACAGATCGATAACTTACTGCAAGTTGAGTAATGGGCTATGCAAGCTATTTACCCTGATTCCAGGAGGAAGAAGGGAAAGAGCCTACTGAGTGCTGCGAGGGGAGCTCAGGCTGAAGTCAGGACCTGGTGAGCACAGGGTCACTGCCCACACAGGGGAGGAGCGGGCGACTGAGCAGTGGTGGGTGGAGTGGTAGGGCCTCCCTGGGGCTGGTCCCGGAGACAGATGGTTAGGCTATCGGTGGACGGGCACCAGGGCTACAATCTCTGCAGATCTGGAAAAGATCCGGTCCTGGACTGGAAGCCCAGGTCAAGAACCTCTACTGAGTCCCTTATGCACGCTCTAATCCTAAGGAAGGTGCTCGTGCCATTCAAGACTCACTGGCCAATCAAAGCCTCCAGTCGTGCCAATCAGAATAGGAGGCGGGATCTTCTGCGACCACGCGGCGGCTTCTTCCCAGTAGGTGCACGGGCTCGAATCCTCTGTCCTGCAACTGGATGCTGTGGGGCGCGCTCAGGCAGGCTCTGCAGTTGTGGCATGGTGAGCACAGGGTCACTGCCAACGACCGGGAGGAGCAGGGGGCTGGGCAGTGGGAGCCGATGTGGTGGGTTTTTCCTGGGGCATGGGGGGAACCGGCATCCATACGGGGCCACCTGTGCGATCTCTTGTGCTCCTAGCCACTAGCTCGACCCAGTGGTAGCCCCCGAAAACCTTCACTGTGGGGCTGCATCCGCGCACAGCATTTGGGAGAGTGGCTTGTCAGGATGCCAAATCCAGAGAGCCCTAGTTTCTAGCAGTTCCTCTCTTTAAAAAGAAAAATATTATATATATATACTGTAGCTGACACACCAGAAGAGAGCATCCAGTCTCATTACAGATGGTTGTGAGCCACCATGTGGTTACTGGGAATTGAACTCAGGACCTTTGGAAGAGCAGTCAGTGCTCCTAACCACTGAGCCATCCCTCCAGCCCACCAGTTCCGTTCTTAACATTTAAAATTAAGGTGTAGGGGTTGGAGTTTTAGCTCAGTGGTAGAGCGCTTGCCTAGCAAGCACAAGGCCCTGGGGTTTGGTCCTCAGCTCCGGAAAAAAATGCAATGTCTAAAATTAAGGTGTAAAATCCATTTGGAGTTATTTGTGGAGGTTGTAAAAGGCATCTCACATGCTGGGTAGCCATTCAATATCGCGCTGTGATGTAAAACAGTAGAATTGACGATGTAAAGTATTTACTAATTCTTAGGATATCGAAAGTCACACCGAGAACTTAGCTGAGGGAGGGCTGCCTGTAAAGCACCCCACAGGTAAGTGTGCTAACCTGGCCTGTTAGAGATCAGGATGCCACCAGGGTTGTCCAGAAACATGGCTCCAAGCCATAAGAAAGGAAACAAGTGTGACTTACAACCAGCCACCAGGCCCATCCGCATGTCAAAGAGCAGGCCTCTAACAAGCTGCTCAGTGGGGCATTACAGGAGCACAATCAACATTAGGGCCTGGCGTGCAATAAACGTTCAGTTCTTCTTGAGAAAAACTCAGTTTTGCCACATGGGCAGGATGACACCTGCTGACAACCATTTGAAAAGGTTAAAATCCATGGTTGTGTTGAGTGCTGGGCAGGTCAAGCAAGGCTTTCTTTCCCTGAGGTCCCCATGACATAGCTCCTTTTGAAACCCAGGAACATGCTTGGCAGAGCCAGTCTAAGGCCTAGGCCTTGTGAGCTTATCCTGAGGCCCGAGGTATAGACGGAAAACAGCGCTCCTTCTCTACACCATGAATATGGCTGGGGGAGATGGTAACGGTCAGAGGCCAGGGCCTCGGGGAGGGGTTGCTTCAGATTCGGAGAACACAACTCTTCCCACCGTATGAGGTTTTGGTGTCGGTCCCAAGGCCACTGTTGGCTTGGTCAGTAATGTTTCTGAGATTCCCTGAGTTCCCACTGTTTGGTTAGACTCCTGAGTGTGTCTGTCTGTCTGTCTGTCTCTGTGTGTCTTCTATGTGTGTCTGTCTGTCTCTCTGTCTCTGTGTGTCTTCTGTCTCTGTGTGTCTGTCTGTGTCTGTGTGTCTGTGTGTTTGTGTGTGTGTGTGTGTCTACTGTGTTGTGATTGAATCTGATCAGTCAGCTTTGTTCTCATGTTGTCTTGCCTTCACCATTATACACTCCCTAAATCACAGGAGACGCAGTTGAAACTGTTGTTATTCAATGCTATATTTTGGGAGCCTGGTGTTTTTATATTTCTAATTTTGTTGTTTGGTTTCAGTTTTTATTTTTTTTTTAAAGATTTATTTATTTTGTAGAGGAGCACCCTGTAGCTGTCTTCAGATACACCAGAAGAGGGCATCGGATCCCATTACAGATGGTTGTGAGCCACCATGTGGTTGCTGGGATTTGAACTCAGGACCTCTGGAAGAGCAGTCTGTGTTCTTAACCACTGAGCCATCTCTCCAGCCCGCAAGGTTTCAGTTTTTAAAGACAAAGTTTCTCTGTGTGGGCCTGGCTGTCCTGAGAGTAGGGGTGTAGAACATGCAAGCCTTAAACATAAAGGTCCATGTGACCCTGGCTCCAGATGTGGACCAGTATGCCTAGATTTTGCTGTTTGTTTGTTTGTTTGTTTTTATATTTTTGACTGATGGGCGTGGGATGTTGGGTTTGGTACAAGTCAAGCATATGCTGTTGTGCCGATCTTCATCCACATTGTGAACTTTGAAATTTGGGAGGGAGAATATTCCCTTTCTCAGTATGGCGTGTATTCAGGACATTAATACTGCCTGCGCTTCACTGCCGAGCTTTCTGAGTCACTGGATTGCAGGTGACATTCTTCCTACCTCTTGTTTGTTTTTATTTTTTGAATGAATATGAGTATTTTGCCTGTGCGTGAATATGCACATCATGTATGCCTGGTCCCCATAGTAGTCAGAGGGTGGCTTCAGATCCCTGAACTTTGAGTAATGAATAATTGTGAGCCCCTTGTAAGTAGTGGTGACTGAGCCCAGTTATTTGCAGGACCAGCGAGGGCTCTTCAGGCTGAGCCATCTCTCCTGTCCTATGTTGCTGGTTTAGAATCAACCTTTACATTGCCAATATTTCACCTGTCCATCTGAATGGTTTAAGGATGCATCCCCCTTAGTAAGATCTCATTACTGTTAGAGTTTAAGGTCAGGGCACTTCAGGATTCCTGAGGATGAATACAGAACTGGAGTGAATGTGTAATTCTTTGTAGCAACTCCAGTAAAAACCTCCGAGTCCTTTCTATCTTTCATTGATTTTTTACAGGGGAGACAGGGTCTTTTTTTTTTGGGGGGGGGTTCGTTTTTTTTTATTTTCGGAGCTGGGGACCGAACTCAGGGCCTTGCGCTTCCTAGGCAAGCGCTCTACCACTGAGCTAAATCCCCAACCCCGAGACAGGGTCTTAATATGCACCTCTGGACGTCCTGGATGGACCAGGCTGGCATCCAACTCAGCGAGAGATACCGGCCTCTGCCTCCTGAATGCTGGGATTCAAGGCTTGCAAGAGGCAATACACTCAGCTTGCCCATCATTTTCCGTAGTTAGTAACTGTTCATACAATTTCCCTGATGTGTGCTCAGTACTCTTTGCTTGTCATGGCCTCTCTCTCTCTCTCTCTCTCTCCCTCCCTTCCTCTCTCCCTCCCTCCCTCCCTCTTCCTCCCCCACCCCCTCTTTTAATTGGCATTTCTCTTGCAAGGCTATATATCCTATTCAAAGGGCAATGAGGTGACAGAGGTGAACCTCATTATTCAGTTTCCTTCTTCGATGACTTGGTAATTGCATTACAACTTCTGTGTCAAGAAATAAGTGGGGGAAGCACCAGAATCATACAGATACATTGTCGGTGAAGCATACATTTACAGTGATGTCAGTATCATGGTTTCTGATGTACACATGTGTGGGATATGTTAGGATGCAGTGACCTATGATGATGTGCATGTGAACTTGACTCGAGAAGAATGGGCTTTGCTGGATCCTTCACAGAAGAATCTCTACAAAGATGTGATGCTGGAGACCTACTGGAACCTCACTGCTGTAGGTAAGATAGAGAACTTTCTTTCACTTTTTTTTTTTTTTTTTCGGAGCTGGAGCCCGAACCCAGGGCTCACTTTTCAAAATAAGGGAACAACTATCTCTTTGCTACTAATGGTTTTCTGTAACTTCAATTGAGAAGGAGGAAGAAGGAGGTGAATAAATCAGGTTTGCTAAACATAGCAACTTAAATTTTGCCTAATTTCCAATAATATATTTATACATTTTCTGGGACTATATTTTAGGCTACAATTGGGGAGACCGTAATATTGAAGAACATTGTCAAAGTTCCAGAAGACATGGAAGGTAATTTTCAAGTGCAAATTGCTATGAATATGCTTTGAAGAAATTTTAATGTGTCCTGGAAGTTTTAAAGAAAAGCAACAATGTAAAAAAGCAAGTATATCTGTGATCATTAAATTCCCACAAACCATGTGCCTCAATGTCAGGCGTCTGATTGTGTTTTCCTCTAAGAAAGAAGAAAAGGAAACGATGCCTTAGCAGACATTAACATTTGAATCCTAGCAACACTAAAGCTATTCTGTTGAACAGCCACTCTGTTTAGTTTCACACCACTCACATACTGCAAAAGATATGTATTTATATCTATATTTGCATATTGAATAGGATCAGTATATGTTTCTAATAAGCAAATATCCCATAGTAAAATTGATTACTTATATCGTAACATTGCCAAGTTTAAGTGAGGGGGCAGTTTATGAGAGTCAAGAATGTTTAGGAGAAACCTTAATCCCTATACCACATGTCTTTGATGAATAAAAATTCAAACGGTGTGAATGCAATGTAGAAATCTTTAATTTCTGATTCTCCTTTTAATAGCTATACCATGTGTCACAATGGATACAAGCCATGTGGACATAGGGATATGGAAAGAAGCGATGTACCTCTCTCCCTCCCAGAACAATTAGAATATATGTAGCAGTCCCCATTTGAGTAGACGTTCTCAGTTTGAACAAGTTTATAATTGGTTGATTTTCCAACTTCACTGGGAATAAACTCACACTGCAGAACATCCCTATGAGTACTAGGAATGTGGAAATTGTCTTCTGTTTTGTCCAGGTTTTCTTTGCCAATCAATATAGTATGCAAACATAGTATATTTCACAATATAGGAAAATTTATGAATGTACTTAGTGTGGTAAAGCTCTGAGATCTTCCATTCCTCTTCAAGTATGTGAAAAAAAATCTCATAGAGAAAAAGGACACTACAGATGTGAGCCATGTTACCATTACAGATGTCTTAAAAGACACAAAACAACCCACAGTGAAGGGGAAACCATGATTGTAAACAAAGTGATAAAACCTTAAGATGTGATTTCTCTTTACAATTAGACCACATTGTAGAATTAAGTCCTGCAGGTAAAGAGATTCATTGGTATATAGAATCTGGTAGAGCTTCACCTGTGTCAATTATCTTTACAGGCATAAAAGAAGTTCTACTGGAGAGAAGCCCTCTGAATATACTCAGTGTGGTAAAGCCTTTGCATGTCACAGGTATCCTCAAAGGTGTGAAACAATTCGTACTGGAGAGAAACCCTATGAAGGTATTCAAAAAGGTGAATCCTCTGCACATCACAGTAGTCTCCAAATGCATAATATAATACCTTTGGGAGAGAAACCCTACAAATGTAGTCAGTGTGGTAAAGCCTTTTCACAACAGAGTCATCTCCAAGGACATAAAAGGACACATACTGGAGAGAAAACTTACAAATGTAATCAATGTGATAAAACCTTTGCAGGACACAGCCATCTCCAAATGCATAAAGTAACACATACTGGAGAGAAAACTTACAAATGTAATGAATGTGGTAAAGCCTTTGCATATCCTTCTCATCTTCGAAGACATGAAAGGATTCATACTGGAGAGAAACCTTACAAATGTAATGAATGTGGTAAAGCCTTTGCATTTAGCACTAATCTCCGAATACATAAAGCAACACATACTGGAGTGAAGCCCTACAAATGTAACGAATGTGGTAAATCCTTTGCACATCATGTGTTTCTCCAAATGCATAAAGTAACACATACTGGAGAGAAAACTTACAAATGTAATCAGTGTGGCAAAGCCTTTGCATATCCTTCTCGTCTTCGAAGACATGAAAGTATTCATACTGGAGAGAAACCTTACAAATGTAATGAATGTGGTAAAGCCTTTGCATTTAGCACTAATCTCCGAGTACATAAAGCAACACATACTGGAGTGAAGCCCTACAAATGTAACGAATATGGTAAAGCCTTTGCACGACACAGTCATCTCCAAATGCATAAAGTAACACATACTGGAGAGAAAACTTGAATGTGGTAAAGCCTTTGCACATCATTGGTATCTCCAAGTACATAAAAGAATTCACACTGGAGAGAAACCCTACAAATGTAGTCAGTGTGGTAAAGCCTTTTCACAACACAGTCATCTCCAAGGACATAAAAGGACACATACTGGACAGAAAACTTACAAATGTAATCAGTGTGGTAAAGCCTTTGCATGTCCTGGTGATCTTCAAGTACATAAAAGAACTCACACTGGAGAGAAACCCTATGAATGTGATCAATGTGGTAAAGCCTTTGCATATCCTGGTGATCTTCGAAGACATGAAAGGATTCATACTGGAGAGAAACCTTACAAATGTAATGAATGTGGTAAAGCCTTTGCATTTAGCACTAATCTCCGAGTACATAAAGCAACACATACTGGAGTGAAGCCCTACAAATGTAACGAATGTGGTAAAGCCTTTGCACGACACAGTCATCTCCAAATGCATAAAGTAACACATACTGGAGAGAAAACTTACAAATGTGATCAGTGTGGTAAAGCCTTTGCATATCATAGTTATCTCCACGTACATAAGAGAACTCACACTGGAGAGAAACCCTATGAATGTGATCAATGTGGTAAAGCCTTTGTATATCATGGTTATCTCCAAGTACATAAAAGAACTCACACTGGAGAGAAACCCTATGAATGTGATCAATGTGGTAAAGGCTATTCACAATCAGGTCACCTCCGAGTGCATACAAGAACACATACTAGAAAGTAACCCTATGGATGTAACCAACGTGGTAAAGTCTTTACAGGTCGGAAGGATCTTCAGAGATAGGGTGGTTTGAATAGGCTTGGCCCATAGGTAGTGGCACTATTCGGAGATGTGGCCTCTAAGGAACTGTGTCACTGTGGGGCTGGACTTTGAGATCCTATGCTTAAGCTCCACCCAGGGCAGAAGAGTCTTCTCCTGCCGCCTTCTGATCAAGATGTAGAACTCTCGGCTCCTACAGCACCGTGCTTGCTTGGACACTGCCATTCTTCAGCCTTGATGATAATAGACTGAATCTGTACACCACCCACCAATTAAAGGTTGTCCTTTATAAGAGTTGCCTTGGTCATAGTACATTTTCACAGCAATAAAATCCAAATTAAGACAAAAGGCATAAAAGATATTACACCAGAGAGACCCCCTGCGAATATGTTGGATATAGCGAAGCCTTTGCACATTTCTGTAGTCCTCACTATAGCAGAAGTATTCACACTTCCATTCACTGAAACCCTGTGAATGGAAGCAGTGTACAGCCTTTGCCCTTCACAGTTTTCTCTGGATGCACAAAAGAACCCATACTGGAGAAAAACCTTATGGATGTGCTCAGTGTGGTAAAGTCTCTGTGTTTTGAAATCTGCATAGATCCATAACAGTTCAATCACCTGGTCAAAGTAAAGGCCAAGGGTTTGATGTAGTGAGGCCGGGTGGGTTAGAAGGTTAGGGTTTAAGGTGGTTGGGGTTACAAAGTTAAGGGTTAGGGTTAGAGGGTTAGGGGGATAGGATTAGACGGTCAGGGCTGAGGCTGAGCTTAGGGACAGGTTAGGGGTGGAAGGGCAGTTCCGGGTCATGGTTAGGTTAGTGTCAGGAGCCAACAAGCTAATAACTGGCAGGTGATCTTCCTGAGATGGTCTTCCTTGGTTATAATAATCCATTGCAGATTTGCTCCTGTAGTCAAGGCCCAGGAGAAAACCACTCTAGGAAAGATTCCTGCTATTAATATGCTTTTCCTGTCATTAAACATATGGGACAATCACTAGGTATTAGCCCACCATTTTGAGCAGCTCTCTGCAGATTTATGAAGATTTTCTGTCTTGTAGTGAGGCTACGTAGAGAGATAGATGATTTCTTGATACTTAATGATGATCCTATAAGAATTCCTGAAATTATATCAGTATTTGTTAAGATATTTTATAGCAGGACTGCTAGTAAGTCCTTTCTGATAGTGAAAACAGCAATGAGAGCTCTGCCAGTTCCCCTCGTGTTAACGGTTCATTGCTTCTAGATGGCAGTCAGATTTTCTACCTCTCAGAGCACATTCCAAGAGGGTGTAAAACCGTTCACCAAAGGTCATCAGAAGGAATAATGACTTATTTTAGGACAGAAGATAAGATATTGACTGAGCTTATCTATACAAAACTTCACCAATAACTTAGTTACTTGGTTTTAAAATCTTGATGAACCTGTGGAAGCTGAGACAGGTGATGAACGTTTAGCCAGGTAATTTCTCCTAATGGATATGCATGTAAACATTCACTGATGTTAGCTTTTTATTCAATGTCTGATTTAAATTTCTGTGTAAACTTGTGCTCAACTCTTTAACATGCGTTCTTCTATTCTGAAAGATGTATAAGTGCTGAGGACAAAGAGAGGAGAGCGAAATATTTTCCCTTATCCCCCTTTTTCATTCATTCTGTTTTCCCCCTTTTGCTTAGAGAGCTTTCATAGGAAACGTTTTACAACTTAGTAATAAATGCTAAAATCACTTTTCCAAGTGTTCCTTTTTCTTTCTGCGACTTCGACTTGGACTATCAGGCTGAAAGTTAGAGCCACTCAGTTCCCACTGAGATAGAACAAAGACTACATAACTGTCTTAGTCAGGGTTTCTATTCCTTCACAAAACATCATGACCAGGAAGCAAGCTGGGGAGGAAAGGGTTTATTCAGCTCACACTCCCACGTTGCTGTTCATCACTAAAGGAAGTCAGGACTGGAACTCAAGCAGATCAGGAGCCTGGAGGCAGGAGCTGATGCAGAGGCCATGGAGGGTGCTGCTCCCTGGCTTGCTTCCCCATGGCTTGCTCAGCCTGCTTTTGTATAGAATCCAGGAGCACCAGCCCAGGGACGGCCCCACCCACAGTGGGCTGGGTCCTCCTCCATTGATCACTGATTGAGAAAATGCCTTACAGCTGGATCTCATGGAGGCACTTTCTCAAGGGAGGCCCCTTTCTCTGTGATAACTCCAGCTTATCTGAAGATGACATAGAAAACCAGAGACCATCAGTCTTTAAAGCCACACCCACTGCTTTACTGCTGTGAGCAGACACCATGACCAAGGCAAGTCTTATAAAAGACAACATTTGATTGGGGCTGGCTTACAGGTTCAGAGGTTCAGTCCATTATCATCAAGGCGGGAGCAGGGCAGCATCCAGGCAGGCCTGGTGCAGGAGGAGCTGAGAGTTCTACATCTTCATCTGAAGGATGCTAGCAGAATACTGGCTTCCAGGCAGCTAGAATGAGGGTCTTAAAGGTCATGCCAAAGTGACACACCCACTCCAACAAGGCCACACCTCCCTCAACAAGGCCACACCTCCTCAACAGGGCCACACCTCCTCCAACAGGACCACACCTAGTACTGCCATCCCCTGGGCAGAGCAGATACAAATCACCCCATTCCACTCTCTGGTTCCCATTGACTTGTTCAAACACATGAGTCTGTATGGCCCATACCTAAACATAGCATAATGCAAAGTACATTTAATCCAACTTCCCAAGTCCCCATAATCTATAGCAGTCTCAACAATGTTAAAAATTCAAAGTCTCTCCTGAGATTCATGGAATCACTGAGCTGTAATCCTCACAGCAAGATAGGAAACCAGCTGGGCAGACTCCAAACTCTGCAACTCCATGTCTGGGTGAGGGTTAGGGGGTTCGGGTTCGGTTTAGGATTTAAGTTTAGTGTTTATGGTTGGGGTGGGGAGCATAGGGTTATGGGTTTTTATCTTATGTTGAAAGTTCACTAGCAAACTCAGAGCCATGAATTTGCTATTTGGCCCCACAACTGACATGTGTAATCAGCTCATAAATTTGTAATGGCATCAATAGAAGGACTGAGTCTAAACCTTGTACTTTTTACAAATTTTTTTAACAAATTCTATACCAAAGTAAAGATATGATTTTAGCTTAGTTACCAAATGAGATTATGACTGTATAACTAAATCTAGCTAATTCCTCCCTGTTAAATTACAACCATTTCTAAATTCCTCATAAAACAACCTTAGAATAACCACTTTCAGCCCCTCAAAAGTCCAGGGAATTGGGGCGACGACTCCTCCATAACTTCTTCAAGCTGTACATGGGCATTGAGATATCCTTGTGGGTATGGGGTAGGAAGAATGAAGCAAATGCTGTAGCCGATGTGTCCTGACCTGACCCAGCTGAAAGTCCTTGAGACCAGGAATCCAAGTAGGCACATTGTGCAAAATACAACTCTCAAGACAAAAGTTTAGAATCGAGATATCCTGTTTGATTCTCCTGAATCTAATTTTTCTGGCAGTCTCCCTCTCTCAAATCTGATCAGTATGACTCTGAGGTTCCCAGAGCCTAATCACAGTTTGTTTTGTTTTGTTTTTTTTTTTAATTTTTTTAAGATTTATTTATTATGTACACAGAGTTCCACCTGCATGTATACGTGCAGGCCAGAAGAGGGCACCAGATCTCATTATCAGTGGTTGTGAGCCACCATGTGGTTGCTGGGAATTGAACTCATGACCTCTGGGAGAGCAGACAGTGCTCTTAACCTCTGAGCCATCTCTCCAGTCCCTAATCACACTTTTTAAAAACACAAAGACAAAATCTTTCTTCCAAAATACTGTGTTCCTTATAACCAGAAAAGCTTGTATCTTGCACTCTCTCCCAGAGTAATAATATAACCATAAAACTCAAAGTCACACCCATTATGAAGATAATATTTCCTTCTACACCTCCTTTTATTTTCCATTTCTTTTTCCCCATGAGGACAGTGATGTGTTAAGATTTAGAATATCACATGCAGATACACCAGGGGGCATCGTTTGGTTGTGAGCCACCATGTTTGGAGAACTCCTCTGGAATAGCCTCTAACCTGAGCTTGAAGGGGTGAGATTATAGGTGTGGATATCATCCCCAGGTTTTCCAAGCAGAAATTCATGGATGCGGAACCCTGAGCTACAAATTATCTGTCTAATCTTCGGGAAATTGCTGAGGTGATGACAACATTGAGGAGTAGACTCAGAGAGAGCAGCCTCCACTGGTGTTGGCTCCTGGACGCCCGTTCCTCTAGGGTATGGAGTAAACCTAGGCATCAGTTCTAACACAGTCTGTTTCACTTGACACAATTAGAGGCATCAAAATGACCAGGAGGGACTAGAGCTTAAAGCACAGGAAAGGCCGTCTCAAGCCAGACTCCATCACTCCGGGAGATGCTCTATCAGAGTCAATGATCCTTGGCCAGAGAGGACCACCCCATCGTGTTATGAGATGTAAGAGAGGGTTCCAAGGTGCCTCCCTCCAGCTTCTGACAGTGTTTACTTTATTTAAAAACTAGTGTTTATTTAAACACAGACACAGATTGGACAGGGTAGAGATGAGTATCTTTAAGATTCACATGGCAGTCTTTCTAGACCGTCCTCCATGTCCACCTCCTTGCCATTCAACAGAGCATCAGATCGTGGGATCTGCTGCTGACACTTTGAAGCATTTCCAGAAAGATCCCTGTTATGTGACTATTAGTTTTCAAAATGTTTAATTCCAAGCTTCTTCAGAATTTGAAAGGTTCATAGGAAGAACACACAATGACCAGAGTGCCCCTGGCTACGTCAGTGATGGGCAGGGAAAGAAAAGTCCTGCGGGTTTTCCTTACAGCTTTCCCTCCTGTGTCTGTGATTGGCCTCTGAGGTCTTGCACCGCTTCTCCTTGGTAACGTTGTCTGACGAACAGGCAATGAATTCTGGTCTTTGATGTTCATGCAGAGATCACGATTTCCTAGTAATTGAATGTGTTTTCTTAGAATCCACATTACACTGAATAGTGTAAACCATCTAAGCTGACTTACGTGTAAGGAGGATGTGTCTGGGTTCTGTGCTGTTACTACACAATTCTACAATTGTGCAGTGTAACTCAACCGCGTTGTTGTGGCTGCTCAGCGCCACTCACTGAGCATCTAACTCCCAACTCATTGATGGTTAACAGAGTTTGCTTTTGAAAACTGTTGCCAAGTGCAACGCATGTTCCTTCCATCCAGTCATCTTGATCTACTATAAATTTGTTCGTGATCAGAAAACTAAATTTAAGTACATTCACTAAAATATGGATACAGTGATCCTGGGAAATTATATTAAGAATAAAAATGCACTGGAGAGATGGCTCAGTGCTTAAGAGCACTGACTGCTCTTCCAGAGGTCCTGAGTTCAATTCCCAGCAACCACATGGAGGCTCACAACCATCTGTGATGGGATCTTGGTGTTCTCTTCTGGTGTGCAGGCTGAACACTGTATATAATAAATAAATAAATCTTTTAAAAAACAATAAAAATGCAAAACCCTTGCCAAAAAAGGGAGAATTCTTGTCTCTTCCCTAAGAAGGTAGGTGAGATTTATTTGAGATGACAAAAGGCTCTATGTCTGTTTGAAGAAGATGGTTTGTCACCCAGATGCTCTGCACCTAAACTACAGATCAGAAGGTTCCCTTTGGTGTGGGAGCACAGTCCTGTAAAATCCATGTAGTTGAGCAAGTTTGCACATCCTGACCTCCAGCCAGAGTCCTGATCACATTGGGAATAGGCTGCTGAAATGTGCTTCAAAGACTCATTCACCCAGAAACAATTTTTCTTTGAAAATTAAAGACCGACTCCTTCGTGAGGCGAGCGGAGCAGAGGCCGAACTCGGGATCTGACAAGATGGCCAGGCTGCCCCACAGGATCATCAAGGAAACCCAGCGTTTGCTGGCAGAACTAATTACTGGCTTGAAAGCAGAACCAGATGAGAGCAGTGCCTGTTATTTTCATGTGGTCATTGCTGGTCCCCAGGACTCCCCCTTTGAGGCAGGGACATTTAAACTTGAACTATTCCTTCCAGAAGAATACCCAATGGCAGCACCTAAAGTAGGTTTCATGACCAAAATTTATCATCCTAATGTAGACAAATTGGGAAAAATATGTTTAGATATTTTGAAAGATATGTGGTCCCCAGCACTGCAGATCCGGACAGTTCTGCTGTCAATCCAGGCTTTGTTAAGAGCTCCTAATCCAGATGATCCATTAGCAAACGATGTAGCTGAGCAGTGCAAGAGCAACGAAGCCCAAGCCATAGAAACAGCGAGAGCATGGACGAGGCTCTATGCCATGAACAACATTTAAGTCGATCAGACCATCAAGTGTACACCACTTCTCCTGTTCCACCAAGACTCCTTCCTTTTTTTGTTTGCATTTAATGGACACAGCCTTAGAAACATTACAGAATAAGAGCCCAGGCATCTTCATCTTTGGTGATCACATGCACATTAGCAGACCTGTCTTGTCCTGATTCGCTGTTGTAAAGCATGAGCAGAGCCTGGAAGCATCACCCTGGTTGCTGAGAAGCAGGACTCTCTGCTTTGACTCCTTTCCCCATCATGGTCTAAATGCAAGGCGCTGTGAATGAAGGTAGCTGTCAGTATTAGCTGCCAGGGGCGTGGGTATTTTTATTTTATTTTTTAGGGGGAAAGTAGTTTTATTTTAATTTTGTGGCCTCCTTTCCCCTCCACTCTCTCAAGGAATCTAATTGCAGTGGTTAAATGCAGGTAACCAGCTGTTTAGAATATGCTCTGTAGCCAAATCCAACCTTAGACGCTGTAGATGGACAAGCTTGATTGTCTGATCCAAAATGGGAACATTAAATAAACATCACAGCCCTCACTAATAACATTGTGACTTTGCTCTCAAGTAGATTCTCAGGCCCCTCTCCCGGCCCCCAAAGGACAAAGAAAAAGCTTGTGACCATTTTGTATGGAGTGTCTGGAAACTTCTGTAAATCTTATGTTTTAGTAAAATATTTTTTGTTATTCTAAAATTAAAGACTGTGAAAACTTTTTTAAATTTAATTTTATTTTAAATCTTTTGTTTTTAAAATTTATTTACATATAATATAATGTAATTATTAAATTTAATTATTTATAAAACTATCATAAATTTTTTCTAATAAAATAAGCATCACACACGAACATTTGTGTAAAGGAAATTTACTGTCCACAGCCCCGCACCTTTCTCAGAATTTCTTTCGTCCTCTCATTACATGAAATCCGTTCAGTGGAAGCCACCAGGGGGCGCCTGAGCGCTGTCCCCCACCTGTGTCCTGTGTAAGGAGCGCTGGCCACAGGTGAGACTGGGAAACAGACGTCTCCAGGAGGGCGGGTTCAACAGGAGAAAGAGAAACTTCAACAAAGAGGGACTGAGACAGTGGGGATGAGCCATTCCCTTCTGTGAACAAGAGACTGCGGCTCTCACACCTTCTACCCCGGCGGTCCCTGCTCCACGTCCCCAGTCGGTGACTCCCCTGCCCCTGTGCAGAGCGACGCCATGACAGGCACTGACGCACAGGCTGCGGTCTGTGTCCTGCTGTGGAATCTCCTTCAGTCACGAGGAGGGGTTTTCTTTAAAATCGCGTCCTCAGGAGGAACAGAAAAGACCAGGACCCACGGCTCCATCCCGGTCTCCACTGCAGCCGCCAGGGCCCTTCCTCCTCCCTGCCCGCCTTTCAGGCAGCCGTCCTGACCACTGTGCTCTCTGCTCCTGGCAACCATGCTCCCTTCTCATCTAAAAGTCACAGAGCTTCTGATTTTATCTTAGACGCTTAAAACTCAGAATGTGCAGAATGACTACTCTTCTCCTCATCAAATCCAGACAGGTCATACGCATCTGCTTCTATACCCAAATTCACCCTACATCACACACACACACTCACACATTCACACACTCATACACACTCACACAAACACACACAAACTCATATATACACTCACATACAACTCATGCACACTCACACCTGTATACACCTTATTGATTCTGTGAGACTGGTGTCCTGTCAGTTCTAAGATCTGTCTGTCTCCCTCATACTCCACGATACTGAGGTTACAGACACATCGGCACCACGCCTAATTCGCAGGTGGGTTCTGGGCATTTGAACTCAGGTCCTCATGCTTGCACAAAAGTCATTTCACCACTGAGCCATCTCTTCTGTCCCTCTAATTTGTTGACCTTAGACAAAAGCCTGGCAACTTAAAACAAAGACTTTTTTCTTTTTTGTTCAGAGCTTGGGACCAAACCCAGGGCCTTGCGCTTGCTAGGCAGGCGCTCTACCACTGAGCTAAATCCCCAACCCCGAAAATCTGATTTCTTAACTTCCAATCTTAAGTACTAAATTTTTCATTTCTAATTCAGCATTCTTGGACCTTAGCCTGGGAGTCTTTCAAGAAGGGATTTATATCTTTCAGCAGTTTAGTGTTACACTGAGCCACATAAAATTAATGTTTTTGAGAGTTAAAGGCAGCCTAATATGCATAATGTGTTGTTTCTCCTCTCACCAAAGTGCAGGTGGCCTGGTCTACATCTAACAGTTGTCGTCCAGCAAGTCTCTGTGTAAGACTTAAGATGGTGTTGTAATATTATAAAGACAGAATCAAGCATGAGGAGTTCATGGTGATGAGAGTGAGTGACAAGCTGCTCGGGTCTCCTGTCTGAGAGTGGAGCTGCTTCCTCACAGATCCGCAGTACCGAGGTGAGGCCAGTGTCAGTCTGTCCCTTCTTTGGCCTCCCCAAATAGAGAGAAAGATTGGTTAAGTAATTTATCAAAAGTGTGTTTTCACTTTATATTCTTGTAGAATATAGGTTATATAAAAATTTAGAAATAATATATACATACATACATACATACATGCATACATGCATACATACATACATGAATGACAGGAAAAGCCACACTTAAAAAGACATTAGGAACTAACCTGGGGCGGTTTGTTACCACTCCATAGGTGCTGAAAGCACACAGTAAGCTCCTTGGTTTAGATGAAGATGTTTTAAAATAACACAAGTCACAATAGGATCATAAAGGAACAGAACAAAGATTTGAAAAAAAACCCAGAGCACTTTTTTCTCCTCTCTCAGTGCCCCTTCCTCTCTCCTACTCACCCCCTTTCCCCATGGCAACTTCCCTGGCCTTGGTGCTTGGGGCCAGTGACCTTGCCCACCAGAAAGCATCTTCCCAATAAACCCATCTTTAATATAAAAAAAGAAATATTTGAAGAAGCAATTGCTGATAAATTTTAAAAATTGATTGATACCAGCAACATAACTTAAAAATTCATAAAATATTAAAAAGATAAATAGATCTGGAAATTAAAAATATAAAGCCTTATAAATCATAAATCCAACCAGCTACATCTATACCCAAAACAACAAGCCTGTCAAAAACCTATACAGATAGTTGTACCATACTTGAATTTCTGAGAAGAAATTATTTTGAAGGCAACCAGAGAAATAATAGCAACATTAATGCAGAAAGTGAAGATAAAAATTATAGTCATTGTCCACCAGAACTTGTAGTAGCTTGAAGGTATCTTTAACATGGCCTACGGGAAGAAACTACTAACCCATAATTGTACACACAAAGTAAAGTAAAGAGAGTACAGACTTGTGCAGGGAAACAAATGTTGAGTTCACATCATCTGTGTACTCAGTTCTATCAGTGGATCAATTTCATGATAAAATGTTTTTCAGGCAGGAAAGACTATGACACCAGAGAGAAACCGGGATCTATACTGTGCAGAAAACTTAAGAATCAAATAAATGAAAGTTTAAATAATTTCTATTTTAACATTCTCTAAAAGAAAATTTGCAGTGGTAAAAATAGTATCAATAGTCTATGTGTTTACAGAACACACAGAGGTAAAATATGTGCTAACGCTAATAACAGCACCACAAAGTTAGGAAGGAAAGTTGAAAATTCATTATGCTAAGGTCTTCATAGTGCATGTAATTTGAATGTAGACTCTGATTCATTAAAAGCGTACACTGTAAACACCGGGGTAACTACAAGTATTAACCATAATTGTGAGGCTCTTTCATATGAACACAATCTGCCCTCCAGGTCAAGGAAGACCTGGGATTTTAGAACCATGAGGTCCTTTCCTGCACGGACAGCACTGGGGTCTCCTGGGAAGTCAGAGGAGAGCTGACCCGGGACGTAGGTCTGGCCTTGTTGTAGGACTTGAGTCACTGTAGAGCTGGGCTGTGACGTTTTACGCTTAAGCTCCGCCCAGGGAGGAAGACGTCACTTCCTGGATGCCTTCTCCAGCACCGTGCCTGCCTGCAGCTGCCATGCTTCCTGCTAAGATGATGATGGACTGAACCTTCAGCTCCAATGAAATGTTCACCTTTTCACAGCAATGAAACCCTAACTAAGGCAGTGGTTCTTGGTGGCTTGAAGTCTAATGTAGAGAAATTTATTAAATGTTAACAAAATGCTTTTCAAAGAGAATAACAAGGAATGAGTAATAATTCAACCGTACTGATGAAGTGAATAATAAAAATATCCAAGTTATAACTAGAAATGCCACAGATTTTAATA